>NC_140652.1:15609096-15772166 GCF_978046115.1 Saccoglossus kowalevskii | reverse complement strand
CGTCACTGTGTAGACTGTTCCGTATTCAGAGTTACACATAGAAATCCACTTTAATGGATTCTCTTTGTATTTGTATAAATACAGCAAGTATACGGTAGTATCCATTACTTAGGTATCCAGTACATGTATAAACAATGTATTCTGAGAGAATCCATTATTTGATTATCCAGTACGAATATGCACAATGTATTCTGAGAGAATCCATTGCTCGCGTATCCAGTACCAGTATACACAATGTATTCCGAGAGAATCCATTATTTGATTATCCAGTACGAATATACACAATGTATTCTGAGAGAATCCATTGCTCGTGTATCCAGTACCAGTATACACAATGTATTCCGAGAGAATCCATTGCTTGTGTATCCAGCACCTGTATACACAATGTATTCCGATATAATCCATTGCTTGTGTATCCAGTACCAGTATACACAATGTATTCTGAGAGAATCCATTGTTTGTGTATCCAGTATCAGTATACACAATGTATTCCGAGAGAATCCATTGCTTGGGTATCCAGTACCTGTATACACAATGTGTTCTGAGAGTATCTATTGTTTGGGTATCCAGTACTTGTATACACAATGTATTCTGAGAGAATCCATTGCTTGGGCATCCAGTACCTGTATACACAATGTATTCTGAGAGTATCTATCGTTTGGCTATCCAAAACGTGACACCTAGTGTATTCGGTGCATTCCATTGATTGTATTTTTTACTACTTGAATACAAAATGTTGTTGGAGAGAATGCAGTGCTTTGGTTCCCATTATAAGTTTTTTTTTTAAGTTTTCTTTGTTGTAGATTTACTATATAGTCGCAACTGTTCAATGTGTACATACGCAATTCATGTTTGAATGGATTGGGGAAAATAAATAGTGACATTCATTTAAACGTTACACTTAATGTATGCACTAAACGTACATAGTAAAGGTTGTACACTTCCACACCCTACACCATACAAACTATAAGCTTACTCAGTGTTACGAAACAATGAAAAAATCAGATTAAAAACAAGTATTGTTTTATCCAAGAGACTTGCCCCACAGTACATCCAGTTCGGTAAAATTAAGATGTTGATACCTAGTGATATCGCGCCGTTTTATTCATGGAATTGGTATAACAAAATATATACAGGTGCAGTCAACGGAGCTGTTCGTGAAAATATGTGTTTCGCTAAAGATTTTTAGCGGGCAGGCAAAATAAAACATCTTCAGTGGGAGGGCATTAAAAATAGGGTTTCTCGGAGGGGAATTCCAGTTGGAGAAGATTTTTATTCAGAGGGCAGGCAAATTCCATTTTTAGATTGAGCGGGTAAGGGCAAAATGCAGAATTTTCCGCGGGCATCAACAACCAAATTGCCAAAGGGGAAGAATGTTTAGACTGGCCAAAGGGGAGTAGTCCAATGGCGTAAACATGATAATATCCGCCGGAGGCAGACTGTGCCGTTCCATTTGTGGCACTTAGCACGTGATCAATTTGGCTGAACGCCACCACCGATGACAATCTGCGCAAACAATGCCTGTATTTTGCAGTCCAGTGCACGTTAGTTGTTTACGTTGCTTGTAGCGGAGCCGATTTACATGTATATATACAAATAGTACTTTCAATCATGTCTTACTACTCAATGATATATTTACACTCAATTTATATTCACATTCATTGATTTTTATCAAACATTGGTAGTAATATCAATGTGTAACAACTACGGACAACCTGAGGGTGTACACTTTGTACCGGGTGCGGTCAGAACTATGAGCTGGTATATACTGTTAAAAATGCGCTGAAAACACAAATTTAATGAGTTAATGTAGTATATTCACTGATTACTCGAACTGTGTCGCATTTGAACTTGGTCTTAATGAAGAGTGTTGTTGGTGAAATGGGTCATGGCATTTTGTCATCTTATGGAAAATATAGGTATTATATTACCATTAAATTCGCCTGCTATAAAATAAAAACGTTAAATTTAATTCACATGGGTTTATGGATTGGAGCTGGTGACCAAACGAGACTTTAACTTCTTCTCTGGGAAATGATAGGGAGGGCAGTGGGTAGCAAAATTGAGTGGGGAGAAGGCAGCAAGGAACAAAAACGGTGTGGCCAGAGGGAAGTGGGAGCGAAAAACAGTGGGAGAGCAATTTAATTTGGTTGAGAAGGAGGGGAGTTGCGAACAGATTGACCTCTCTCCTCCAAATTAAATTAAGCCTTAATAATGTTCATAACTTAGGTTACTGTTGATCAAACATAAATACCAAACATTTTTGCAAATTTAGGCCTAACTTTTTTTATTCCTTGTTTCTCGAGTTTTTATAAGGCAATTTTTTTGAGGAGAGCAAAAAAAAATAATTCTTTTTTTCCATTAGATTCTCAAAGTGTGATTCTCAAAGAATTGTAAGTGAGATCATTGATCGGAGAGAAGAAATGAAATACAATTTTATTCCATGTATAACCTTGTTTCTCATCTGCGCATATCATGATACTCCAACAAAAATGCCACTTGGATTTGTTATGCGGCGGGCGGTAAAATAATGAAGATAAAAATAATATTTTTTTAGCATTTTTTTGGGGTCCTACTACTTAACGCGCGAACACGCGAGGGAGTGTCTGGGCACGCGCGGAAGCGAACAGGGGGGAATACCTAACGCGCGGGGCAGCGGCTGTATAATACTTGTACTGTATAATATTCGTTTATGCTCAAAATTTGAACCAGAATGGCGAATTCGAGCAGCTATCCACACTTTTTATGATCGACGCCCAGGCATTCCGGCGAGTCGAGTCCGCCATGTTGTTTACTAATTTTGGTTAGCGTTTAACAATAGAACAATACCATTCGATCCATGGGGGTGACAGTTCTACGAATGTGCCGACATTGTCGAAGGACAAGGACAGGACAAGTTTGTGCAAGTGTGGCGAGAATCCTGTAATTACGCGGAAATTATTTACCTCATGTAAAAAAAGCATCGTTTCTGTTGTGCTGTATCGCATCATGGATCTAGGTAGTCCTGCGTACAGTCTATGGAGGTACGCAGGGCTGTGGTGGGGTCGTCTATCAACCAAACGCGCCCCCGTACACACAGCACTGCATGCAGGGCTAGCATCCAAAAGCTTCGTGGTTGTGTAGTCAAAATAATGTTACAATGTGAAAACAGACAACCGCTCAGCCATAATACGTATCGAGACAAAACATAATTTGTCGATAATCGAGTGTTGCCAGGAAAATTGAGATTGTCGCAAAATGTAGCAAATCGTTTCCAAAACAGTGCCGCTAAGAAAGTCTCGCTATATTGCAACGTTCAGTGAGACTTGAATCTTGTTTGCGCCCACTGTAAAACATGTATAGTAAACAAACCGCCCTTTTATAAAATATTTTTATTAAAAATAAGTACAAGTAAACGAAAAAAACGAAAATTAAAACACGCATAACATAAAATAGTTTTATTCAAAATTAGTCTTGTATATGCTACTGAAGAACAAGTCAACTAAAACGAAAATTAAAACATGTATAGTAAATAGACAGACACCCGCCCTTGTGGAAAATATTTTTATTCAAAATTATTCAAAGTACAAGTCAACTAAAACGAAAATTAAAACATGTATAGTAAATAGACAGACACCCGACCTTGTGGAAAATATTTTTATTCAAAATTATTCAAAGTACAAGTCAACTAAAACGAAAATTAAAACATGTATAGTAAATAGACAGACACCCGCCCTTGTGGAAAATATTTTTATTCAAAATTATTCAAAGTACAAGTCAACTAAAACGAAAATTAAAACATGTATAGTAAATAGACAGACACCCGACCTTGTGGAAAATATTTTTATTCAAAATTATTCAAAGTACAAGTCAACTAAAACGAAAATTAAAACATGTATAGTAAATAGACAGACACCCGCCCTTGTGGAAAATATTTTTATTCAAAATTATTCAAAGTACAAGTCAACTAAAACGAAAATTAAAACATGTATAGTAAATAGACAGACACCCGACCTTGTGGAAAATATTTTTATTCAAAATTATTCAAAGTACAAGTCAACTAAAACGAAAATTAAAACATGTATAGTAAATAGACAGACACCCGCCCTTGTGGAAAATATTTTTATTCAAAATTATTCAAAGTACAAGTCAACTAAAACGAAAATTAAAACATGTATAGTAAATAGACAGACACCCGACCTTGTGGAAAATATTTTTATTCAAAATTATTCAAAGTACAAGTCAACTAAAACGAAAATTAAAACATGTATAGTAAATAGACAGACACCCGACCTTGTGGAAAATATTTTTATTCAAAATTATTCAAAGTACAAGTCAACTAAAACGAAAATTAAAACATGTATAGTAAATAGACAGACACCCGACCTTGTGGAAAATATTTTTATTCAAAATTATTCAAAGTACAAGTCAACTAAAACGAAAATTAAAACATGTATAGTAAATAGACAGACACCCGACCTTGTGGAAAATATTTTTATTCAAAATTATTCAAAGTACAAGTCAACTAAAACGAAAATTAAAACATGTATAGTAAATAGACAGACACCCGACCTTGTGGAAAATATTTTTATTCAAAATTATTCAAAGTACAAGTCAACTAAAACGAAAATTAAAACATGTATAATAAATAGACAGACACCCGCCCTTGTGAAAAATATTTTTATTCAAAATTATTCAAAGTACAAGTCAACTAAAACGAAAATTAAAACATGTATAGTAAATAGACAGACACAGGATACGACAGCAAAAAAATTATATTCTACGTCGACGTTTTGATTATAAACAAAATAAATCCTGGCTAACGAAATTGACAATGCTATGATAAATGTGTTTTTCGTTGTCCCTATAATGCAGTATCAGAACTCCAAGTTAAAATATTAACGGGGAAGTACAATTGCGCATGCCTTCCATTAGTTCCAATGAACGGCATTATCACGTCGGTATGTTCAATGGTCCACACTGAATACAAGGGCATAACACTTATAGTTTTGAAAAAAATACATTAACACGTCGGCAAGTTCAATCGTCCACACCTAAGACAATGGCATAACTCTGTAATAGTTCTGAAAAGAAGGCGTTATCATGTCGGCAAGTTAAATTGTTCAAACCACAGTCCCTCTATCATGATATCATGATCATGATCGAACTAAAAGCAACGTCATACACTGATTTAAAAAAAAAAAAAAAAAAAAAAAAAAAAACGCCAATAGCACACGGGTTTGGAAAAGATCGATCACGGGGCGTGTATACAGAAAACTACTGGTATGTAGCTCGCCAACTGGGCTTGGGATCTCTCCATCGCGTCAAGTGGTCATTCATTCGCAAACGTGAATTCGTACAGCGGGCGATGAACTGAACTTGGCCTTTCGATGTGTCGCTTCCAAGGCGTTGTGATACTCTCTTATTACTACCTATATTTAATAAAAGTGGGAACGTCATTCAGTTTCAGTTTCATTGTTAACGGCAGGTTACACTAGCGCACCGGAAGCGTGTGTGCGAATAGAGGTCATAGCCGTCGCATCGCGATTTTATAGTAGCTCATCACATACCGGACTCACATGAAGGCGCGACAATGTCATATAAATCATTATCGGATAATTATCGTCTAATAAAATCTAATGAAATTCTGGCAGAGATGTCTAACTTAGACATTTTTAGACGATATTATCGATAATATCGGAGAAAACGAACTGCCCCAATAGTTGCCCAGACAGACCTGTCTAACTTGGACATTATTAGACATTGTTAGACGATATTATCGATAATATCGGAGAAAAAACGAGCTGTCCCAATAGTTACCCAGGCAGACCAGTCTAACTTAGACATTTTTAGACATTGTTAGACGATATTATCGATAATATCGGAGAAAAACGAACTCTCCCGAGAGTTGCCCAGACAGACCTGTCTAACTTAGACATTTTTAGTTATTGTTGTCCAGACAGACCTGTCTAACTTTTTCTCCGATATTATCGTCTAATAAAGTCTAAGTTAGACAACCATGTGCGGGCAGCTATTGGGTAAGATAGTTTTTATCCGATATTATCGATAATATCGAAATTATCGTCTAAGAATGTCTAAGTTAGACACCCATACCCACCGGGAACCTTGTCATATTACATTTTATCGGTAATGTGACATGCGAGACGTATTTGCTAACTTGCGTATTTGCGATTTTGCTAACTTGTTTCCAGCGTTTCGGTGTTTTTGGTGGGAAATGCTTTAAAGCCGAAAGGAAGGAAGACAACTCTACGGCCGTTACGTAAAAACCCAACATACTCGTGTAAGAATTAACTATACTTTATTCCGCATTACGAATAAATAGCCATGGAAATATTTTCCTATGTTCATAGAGACAATAGTAGCATTAACACATTTTACATTTTATCTATCTATTAAAGTACGTAAATAAACTTTTTATTTATACTCTACGCGGCAAGTCGTGAACTAAATTGCACTATTAAACTTGTTTGTCCAGTTTTCACTGAGACAATAGTAGCACTAACACATTTTACATTTTATCTATCTATTGAAGTACGTAAATAAACATTTAGTTTATACTATACGTGGCATTGTTATGTACTTCTGTTAAGTCCGCCACTAACGCAATCCGATCGTTCTTGAGTAAATATATTTCGTTACGCTGTCAGTTGTCAAGGATTACTTGTTTATACTTAGAAAGATAAAGTATTTGTTGAGGTTTATAATTAGTTAATTCTGTAATTTATATTCAAATTAACTGAACGTGGGAAAGGTAAAATTAAGTCATTCCCTTCGAATGTTTTCAACGTTCAACGTAATGCTTGGACGCATTTTGTTTTAATTATAATCAGTTGACGAACGTTTCGGCTATACTAATACGGGGAATATAATTTTCAGACTAAAAAAAATCCTGGATGATTATAATAAAACATTTATTTCTCGACAAATCGCTGTCCGGGTAAATTACTTTTTTTAGTAGTTTATGCCACTATAAACACATTTTTAGACATTGTTAGACGATATTATCGATAATATCGGAGAAAAACGAACTGTCCCAATAATTGCAAAGACAGACCTGTCTAACTTAGACATTTTTAGACATTTTTAGACGATATTATCGATAATATCGGAGAAAAACGAACTGTACCCATAGTTGTCCAGACAGACCTGTCTAACTTAGACATTTTTAGACGATATTATCGATAATATTGAAGAAAAACGAACTGTCTCAATAGTTGTCCGGACAGACCTGTCTAACTTAGACATTTTTAGACTTTTTTAGACGATATTATCGATAATATCGGAGATAAAAGAACTGTCCCAATAGTTGTCCAGACAGACCTGTCTAACTTAGACATTTTTAGACGATATTATCGATAATATTGAAGAAAAACGAACTATCCCAATAGTTGTCTGGACAGACCTGTCTAACTTAGACATTTTTAGACTTTTTTAGACGATATTATCGATAATATCGGAGATAAAAGAACTGTCCCAATAGTTGTCCAGACAGACCTGTCTAACTTAGACATTTTTAGACTTTTTTAGACATTGTTAGACGATATTATCGATAATATCGGAGAAAAACGAACTGTACCCATAGTTGTCCAGACAGACCTGTCTAACTTAGACATTTTTAGACGTTTTTTTAGACATTTTTAGACGATATTATCGATAATATCGGAGAAAAACGAACTATCCCAATAGTTGTCCAGACAGACCTGTCTAACTTAGACATTTTTAGACGATATTATCGATAATATTGAAGAAAAACGAACTGTCTCAATAGTTGTCCGGACAGACCTGTCTAACTTAGACATTTTTAGACTTTTTTAGACGATATTATCGATAATTTCGGAGATAAAAGAACTGTCCCAATAGTTGTCCAGACAGACCTGTCTAACTTAGACATTTTTTAGACGATATTATCGATAATATTGAAGAAAAACGAACTATCCCAATAGTTGTCCGGACAGACCTGTCTAACTTAGACATTTTTAGACTTTTTTAGACGATATTATCGATAATATCGGAGATAAAAGAACTGTCCCAATAGTTGTCCAGACAGACCTGTCTAACTTAGACATTTTTAGACTTTTTTAGACATTGTTAGACGATATTATCGATAATATCGGAGAAAAACGAACTGTACCCATAGTTGTCCAGACAGACCTGTCTAACTTAGACATTTTTAGACGTTTTTTAGACATTTTTAGACGATATTATCGATAATATCGGAGAAAAACGAACTATCCCAATAGTTGTCCAGACAGACCTGTCTAACTTAGACATTTTTAGACGATATTATCGATAATATTGAAGAAAAACGAACTGTCTCAATAGTTGTCCGGACAGACCTGTCTAACTTAGACATTTTTAGACTTTTTTAGACGATATTATCGATAATATCGGAGATAAAAGAACTGTCCCAATAGTTGTCCAGACAGACCTGTCTAACTTAGACATTTTTAGACGATATTATCGATAATATTGAAGAAAAACGAACTATCCCAATAGTTGTCCGGACAGACCTGTCTAACTTAGACATTTTTAGACTTTTTTAGACATTTTTAGACATTTTTAGACATTTTTAGACGATAATATCGGATAACGTTAAAAAGTGAAATGTCGCGCCTTCCTCATGATTTATTCAAGACCTTTTGTTACCTGTTACAGCTCCAAACAGAAACAACAAATGCTTTGTCTCTAGATGCAACTCGCCCTGGTTATGTAAATGTTTTCCCTTACCATCAGGCTCCAAGCCGGAACAAATGACAACATTTTTTCTGAATTACACAAGTTTATCATATTTGGTATGTCATGTTTATTTGAAAAAAAAAACGTGCCTTGCTTGGGTTGAACGACGATTACTAAAAAATAGTGACCGTGGTTGAACTGAATTAGGGACAATGTACGTTCCCCCCTTTGTTGTAGTTGTACAATAGAGTGTCAATCACATGTGTCACGGCGTCAACACTTCGAAATATGTGGACGAAACGTAATATACCGTACGCTATATTGTGCACGAGATTGACCACAGTACTGTGGATTGACCAAACTCTCTGCTTTCGACAAGAGGTATAAACCAGGTTTACCGTAAACTGCGTGTACAATAAGAAATTTACCGCATGCTGTAAGAGTGGGGACAGGGGGTGGGTGACTGGTACAGGATGCAGTAAATAAAAAAAGCATCTTAAGTTTTTACAGGAGGTTACCATTTACAGTAAAAAAATCGATTTTTACACTTAAAGATATATTTGATATTTTGTAAATATCTATATTGGAAGCTTAATGTGGAAAATGCTTTAGACACTTACAAAATATACGATCTTTGTACAAATCATGGATGAATAAAACGGTTGATTACATTTTAAATCTTGTCCATGGCTACGAATATACGTTTTTTATTTGTTTGAATTACATTACAAAGTATAAAAACATTGGACCACAGCCTACGAAAATATCCCCTCTTTACCGTGTACGGACACGAGATTTACCGAACTCTGTACCGTTCACGATATTTGCCGTATACAAACTTGCACTGCAACAGGAAACACAAGGACGTTACGATATTCTTAGGATACCGATTTCATTGCACGTGTACGTAGCATTGTGAGAAAACAACATGAAGTGAATAATTTCTGCGTAACAGACGTCTTACATGGTCATTTTTTAATAAATCTTACTAAACAGTACTACGGGAGTCTCGCCACACTTCCACAAACTTGTCCTGTCATTGTCTTTCGACAATGTCGGCACATTCGCAGGACTGTCACCCCCATGGATCGAATGGTATTGTTCTATTGTTAAACGCTAACCAAAATTCGTAAACAACATGGCGGACTCGACTCGCTGGAATGCCCGGGCTATTATAAAAAGTGTGGATAGCTGCTCGAATTCGCCATTACAACAAAATAAGATCAAAACTTTACATTGTAGCTAATAAATGTATATCAAATTTTGACAAATTTAGTAATGAAAATAAATTCATATCATACTAAGTAACGAGAAAATGTCCATTCCTTTAGCGCAATATTTAAAAAACTGTTTTAATACAAGACAGCAGCACCTACATAAACTAAGCCAATAACACATTCCTTGTATACAAATTTATCTTTCTTTTTTTTAATGCTTTTTTGTTCCCTTACTTTTTATGTAGTTATTTTTCTTTTACTAATATTTGATTTGCAACCCTTTTCATCCCCTCCGGGGATGTTGTGTGTTAATAAATAAATAAATAAACTCTGTTTCAAATTTTGAGCATAAACGAATATTACCAGAGGTACATTACTTTGGGTTTGCAACGCACATAGTACTGTATGGTGACATCATGTCAAGATCCCATTCAAGTCTCATCTCGTAGTTAGCGAGACTGATGCTGCTACCTTCTGACATGACATAGGCGGTTTGTAATAAAACAATAAAACACGTATTACCACATTCATGGTGAAAAAATGTAATACATCGAAAATATACAGAAAATATAGTTATCGTAATCCGTCATATCGTGAGCAGCTATTTTGATCCACCTGGACATCCCAGTATCCTAGTTACCTCGGGCATGCGCATTCGCATTTTTCTGAGTTGGAACGCTTATGCGAGCGCGAGATTGTAACGGGATCTTGGTATCATGTCACCGTAGTTGCAAACCCCAAGTAATGTGCCTCTGATATTACACAGTACAAGGATTGCTGCCGCTACCCCGCGCGTTAGGTATTCCCCCTGTTTGCTTCCGCGCGTGCCCGGACACTCCCTCGCGTGTCCGCGCGTTAAGTAGTAGGACCGTTTTTGCGCTTACAAGTTGGCGGGCGCGAGAAATTACGCTGAAATAAAATTTTATTTTTATTTCATTTTCGGCTCCTGTTCATTCAGTAGGTTCGCAAAACAAGGGATAATAAAAGTCTGGCCTTACTCTATAGTGTAGTGTCAAAGCTGGGCAGTGATCTACAAACGTCAGATTGGCAAGCAATCTCTTGCCCGGTGTCAAAGTTGTACTGTGATTTAGCCATTATATCAGAGATGACTTTTTGTTCATTTCTGTTTTGCACAGATTTTTCCATAATCTGAAAAACCGGCAACATGATAAATACATGGTGCCATGAATACATTATTGTGATTGGACGATAATCTGTTTTAATTTATGCAAGTCATGGTTAAATAGAGTATAATGCACCATAATCCATTGATTGTGGTTTCAAAGTTATTGCCCAGAATATAAATACCAAGGAAAAAGGAATTTAATTATATTTTATTTATAGCTGGCGAAGTAAAAGGCTGAACATTGTGTTACATCATACAGATAAAAGTAACTTTACCTCAAATAAAGGCAGCGAAACCATTGTAATATTCTGCTGTCTACTCTAGCTCCCTCGAGCGAACATCACTGACCATTACATTGTACTTCAGATGCGTCAAGAACGAGCTGTTTAAGTTTAATTTTGTTTATCGGATCTTAATCGTTTTATAGTTGTTTTCCATTGCTTAAAAAACTATGGGAAAATAATATTGTAGCAATATTCCCCACCAAAGTCGAGTATACCACTCTTCATTGCAAAATTCACTGTATATATGCCGATGTGTGTGTCAGTAAATATACTTGTACCCTGGCTACTGAAGCAGGTGATTTCAGGGTATTCAGCTGTCATTCAAATACACGATTCTCTGTGCTCGTTCGCTTAACAGGCAAAATCAGGAGTTTTTTAATGAAAATAAAATTCAGGACTTTTCAATGTTTTTAGTGTAATTGTGAAACCCGTGTTTGGAACTCTCAACAGTTTTACTGCCGACTAAAATGCAATAATTACCACTATATACACCGAAGTGTTGATGCATATTTCCTTCTCTTTCTCTGTAATTGTAAAATTGCTGATGATACTAATTGAACTACCAACTATCACTTGACAAGTTTAACAAAATAAGCAGTTTTTAGTGACTGTGAACGTCAGTACTAAATAACTATTTACAATCATTATAAATATTTATAGTTCACTTGCACGATTTTTTTCTGTGATTCTGCTCATGACATTCATAATTGATTTCTAGCCAACTTGAATCAGATGCATGTACAAATATGTTACATGGTGTATGTGTGAAGTTTGAATATGATCAGTCCCGCCATGTTAGCAATATAACTCCAATATACAAAATTGCCATCAGTCAGCTCTTTTGAATCAAATCTGGGAAAAATATTATGTTCATTGAGGACCCATTATTTTTCAATGGACATACTGAGTTTGAATGAAATAAGTCCATGCCCAACCAAGGTTCAGAAACGGCAGAAATGCTTGATTTCGATGAGTTTTTAATATAGAATTCATTGCTATTTTGTCATCATGAATTGGATCATAAATAAATGTGTGTGAAGTTTTACTGAAATCTGGCCAGGTATGTCTGAGATGCATATACTGTGCTCCCGCCACTCACAGTTTTCACGTTTTTCTCATGACTAATTTCGTGCTGATGCAGTTCATAACATACAGAGGTAATTTGTAGCTAATACTGGGGGACACTGGTAATATGAGGTTATTACGAAAATACCTGTGTACTGTATGAGTGCATACTTTGAGGTATTTTCGTAATAACCTTATTATTATACATCTTTTCCTTCCAATGATACACCATGGGAAAGCTGAAATCTAAAATATTTAGAAAAGAATCAGTGGAACTTCTTTCTGTGGAATCGGGTCAAACTCTGGTGGCAGCCATGTTTGTTTGTATTATTAGAGGACACTTACGCGTGTAATCATTCCATATTTGGAATTGGTATTTCCTGGTATGGTAGGATGAAAATACAGCAAAATTACTGAACGGTGTAACTTATGGCGTTATGGTGACAGATGCACAATAATGATATATTATTCAATAAAATGCGTCTTTGTTCAGCTGGGGAAAATGCAAGTGATGTTGTGCAACTCAAAATAAAAAATTATTAATACCCTCTGACCCAATTCTCTCAATACCACAAATCATCTCTGGTATTAGCAGCGAATAATCTCTGAATATTCAACAAATATTTACCCGTGTACATCTTAAAAAATGAGGCAAATAGATGTAGTGTAAATGTTTTATTTTCAGTTTCATTTCAATTTGTTGTAATAAAACTAACCTGAGAAAATACATTACCTTAGCATACACAGCATGAATGAAAAAAAGGCACATCAAACCAACTTGTGCTTTTCAATGAAAATTACAGCTAAACTTCATAATAGAATATTATGTGAAATATCAAAAGGTATTTTTTGTACACCTTTCATTTACATAAGTGCATACCCTATCAATAGAGGAAATATAGTAACATGCACTTGTTAACAAATTGGCAAATTATAACAGTTTTCAGTCTACCTATATGTTTTGTATTAAGATTATCAAATAGAACATGATGCATGTTCAATGTTTCACATTTTACACATGGCAAACTTGAATGGTACTCAAAATTGCTAAAATGCAGTGACGAGAAGAAAAAAACTACTTATTTTTGCTTAATTAGACAAATCCTGCACAACAGTGAATTTTAAAATTAGAGTTGGAATTACAGTAAACGAACTTGTACAGAAAAATTAATTTGATTCACATAGTATTGTGATAAAAACAATCAAATGTACAACCAAAATTAGTAAGCTAATTTCATAGTTTGTCACCAGCATACAGCTGCGACATTTCTACTAGATAGGCTTGACACTTGGGTAAACAAATTTATTGCTTCTCATATTAGAGGAAAATTGAAAATGATTCAGTGACGAGGTTCTAATTATTTAATACTACAAGATATATGTTTAATATGTATAAAATTATGCATTTGAATACATGAAAAAAGGTTGGATCAAAGGGAATTTAAACAAATCTTTTTTCTATTACATTATCAGTGATCCTTATGGTAGTAAATGTGGTGTTTATCTTATCAGATTACAACTTTTAACTTAATTGAAATTGTAATCCTTGATTCAGATATGTAAATCTATAATGTAAACACCAAATAAACTGTTGATAACAGAGCCTTGGTTATGTAAGAGCTCTGTGGAAAGGTTTGAAGAAAAACAGCGAATTTTCTAAAAATAATTTTACTTGAATTACTTCATTCGTTCGGAATGACAAATCATCCCGAAAAAGTAAACAAACATTTCCCATTCTATTGATGTGGTTTTGAAACTGAAGGCATTTTATTTTTAGCCTCGTTGTATTTATTACAAACATAGCACAACTATAACAACCTTGCCGTTACCTAAATCTCAGAAACACAAAAACAATTTTGCAAGAACAGTGTAATAAGCAATATAAACAATTTGGTTGTTTCACACACAAGACAATTTTTTTTTCTCCAATTCTAAGGTGCAGTTTCACTTAGCAAATTTATGTGGACTCATCCCTTTGATCAACACATACACCATCGAATTTTGTTATTGTGGAGGGAGTAATGTAAAATTAACTGTAGAATAAGGATAAAAAAATAGGAAGCCAGATTTGTAAATAAGCACCAACATAGGAAGTTACCAAAAACTATCATTTTCATGTAATTTATATTTTAAGATTGTTTTCAGAATTATGTTTTATGTTAGAAAGTGGGAATACAACTTTAAAGCAAGGCCTGCACGACCATTTACATGAATATTCCGGTTATCCCATAATCTTATACTTTATAAAATAAGTTACTTATCGAAGCTGGTCACTATTACAATTTTCAAGTGGTACAACTACAGATACACGTTCACCCAACTGACAATAAGGAAATGACACTTTAACTTGCGTACATACACATAAGCACTGAATCCTTTGCACAGGTATGAATGCGGCTCCATGTACCGTTTCAATATCAGTTCCCCACACCTGAGTATGATTCCCATAATGGTTTTTCATGGGATGCCTTTTTAGCCATACAACTCTGGCTAATATATGGGGCACCTTCTCTATTTTCTCTCCCACAGAAAGAGTGACCTCACTTCTAAATATTTCTTGAATAATACAAGGCCTAGTGTCACTACATAAATCAATTGAACACATGCCATCACTACTCTCGTTACCAACCCACTTGGCCATCACACAGGCAGAACGATTATTACGGGAACGTTCAATGCTATACAGATTTCCAGCATAAGAAACACGCTTGTAGCGTTCTGCAATGCAAATCACATTCAAAATGTTACTTGGATTGTACAGTAAAGCATACATTTCTGTTAGAGCAGAAGTGTCATCACTGTCAAAATAGTGACATTGCTCTGGTGGCAACACAGTAATTTGGTGTTGCTCTCTAAAATCACTTAATGTCAATTCTGCAGATTGCGTCTCAGTGCATCTTTGAACAACATGTTGAAAAGTTGAAGTAGCCTCGCATGTCCCTCGTGACTGCTGACCGTAACCTAGTAGTGTTCGCAGATCAGGGATACATTCTGGCCACGGTTTATCTTCAATCTGCTGTCCTAAAGTAAATTTCCTCATAAGTTGAACAGTTATTCCCTGGTTATTGGTAGGGTAGTTGCCCAAAATACCATTATATCTTTCGAATGAAAAGCACCAAAATGCATAAACAGGCCCATAATCCAACAGACAATCTTTTAAATGGAGATGTAAATGCATATTTATAGTGCATGCTTCACTTCCATGGAGTTGTCTAAAAAACATGCAGAATTTATGCAAATAATCATGTGCCTTTAATACCTGTTCAGTGGATATAACTTTTGAACACATGATTCTGCATGCATTGACAAACAGGCCCCAGCAATTATATTGGTCATTGCTTATAATGTCTTTAAGAGCATATTGAGAGAAAATAAGCACCCAGTTTTTCCACTGGTCAGCAGTGAAACCAGAAAAACCTGACGCAATTTTTCTTGGAATTCTTCCTACATTTCCAGGAACTTTCATACCATCCACTTTAGACTGTATCATACTGAACATGTTGCCATCAATAACACCTTTATCTTTCCATATCTGAGTTACATGTTTAGCTGTGCCAAGAAGAAGGTTGTGCATCGGGTCTATTACATGAAATCTTACTGGATGGTAATACGGCAAATTGTTCAGTTCAGTCCAACGCGCTCCATACTCTCTTTCATGTTTGTTCTGTTCAGCCAGTGTTGCTGCATTCTCCACTTTAACAGCAAATGACTTATGATCTTCATCACATCTAGGTGGGTAATTGTCAGGGGAATAGCCTGAATAATCAGCCTTGGCTCCAAATGTTTCCCGCGGGAAGGTTTTCAAGCATTTACTGCAACCTAGAAGATGAATAATGAACATTTCAAAAATTTAGAAAAATGAGAAGCAGTTATAAATATGAACTTGTTTTCAGAAAATGTGATTTATTACTGTGCATTTAAATTTAATTTAGCATTGGAACACAGTTTGAGCAACAGGAAATTCACAAACTGCAGCGGCCATTGAAATCTATGTACTAGATACAGCAAATAAATATATATGTGATATTCTAATTTGTTAGTCAAAATAACAATTCTGTATACAACATCACAGGGAAATATGATTCACAATGTTACTTGTAGCCAACACTGATTCATCTATGGCCAAGACGATTTTACATTTTATATTTGTGGAATGCATGTTCTGCATTTTTAAAGTACTGTTAAAAATGCAGAACAAGCCTTCGATATCAAACATGAAAGCCATTCAAAAATTTGTATTTCACAAATGCAATTCTAGTGATTCTATGATGCAAAATTTAGATTGTTAATGACTTATATTGTATTCATTGTTATGCTAAATTGGTTCTATTGTTTATCCAAAAGTAAACGAATGAAAACCCCTACTCTATAATGCCCTGGAGAGAACCCTGGTTCATTCCATATTCTGTTTACCTTTCAAAAATTGTGAATTGCTAACTATCTTAAAAAAAAATCATGCCGTTTTTTTGCCAAATCAATTCCAACAGATAGTATATTGATGTGCAACAAGCGCCCAACCCCTTAAAAACATGATTTTGTGATTTTGCTAAATATTAGGCACTTTATGTAAACCCATTTTTCATAAAATCGCAATAGCAGCAAAGCAAAGCAATCGATCTCAATTATTTTATTTTTCTCATAAAAAACTTCGACAAAGGATACTGCATTCAACCATGGAGCTAAAAAAGGAGGAGCAATGATGCCTACTGTTTCCTTTGTGTACTATGATGGTTGGCAATTGTTAAACTGGTAAACTGGTATCTGTTTTTCTGCTATCTGTTTAATCCCTCAATAGCGATTATGCAATTCAGAGTATTTCAACAAATTTCAGAAATTTCAACTGCACAGTGGACGAGTCATAGTGTACATGGTTGGCAGCGAAAACCATACCATCGCACCAATATTTGTGATTTTCGACAACCGCTCGCTGTCGCACGCCAGATTTGACAATGGTTTTCAAAAGCCGATTCTACAAAAAGTTAAACATTTTTGCGGAATTCTGTGGATCATATAAATGAAGTGTTTCAAAAGCTGACTCGTCAGAAAGTATAAAATATAGTCAATCTTCAACTACAAACAATTAAATGTCCAAGTGTCTAGTTTGTGAATGGTGACTTCTTGTTTTCAACAAAAGTCACCGCACATAAGTACAGGCCTTATTTATGATCTGCGCAATTGATTTAATATTTCATCAGAAAATTTTTTCTGTGTAATCTGAACATTACGGCCGGTACACTTGCTTAAAGAAACGGCTTCGAGTTCAAACACCAGAAGTACAAAGGAATTAGGAGCTTAACAATTGAAGTTCATAGGCTTATTTTCCACCACTGCTTCTTCTTTTTTTACCTCCATGATGCATTATTTTAGATCAATTGGTCAAAATATTAATTTCAAACACAAGCTTGAATTTTTGGCTCCTTATGCAGGAGATTCAAGATGATCCAAACCATGTAACCAGTCAAAATTATTTTATTTTTTTCTCATATTAAGAAGCGTTTCAACATATCAAAATGATTGCTTCAAGTACTCACGAAAGAATAATGACAAGCATTTTTGATCAATAGTAGCAATATTTGGTTAAATTTTTCTATGGGCAACAGTGTTCAAGTTAGGGTTCAAAAACAAAAACTTGACTTGGCCTCTATGTACAGTACATGTTGAAGTTTTAGAGGAACACATTTTTAAAGTTTTTAGGGTATAAACATGTGACATTTTGTGTATTAATTATTACTGGTACATGTATAATGTGACACAGTGTCAAACAATTTAGGTCTCTTGCATAATTTCTCAACATATAGTTACGCAGTACAAATTTAAATCACAAACAAAAATCAGTTTGTAACACATTCATCCATAGTTGTGAGTTTATTTATGAGTGTGGATAATAAAAAATATTTTTTCTCACCTCTCAAAGCTCCATGTCCAACGAAACCTCCACATTTCCGACAGGCAGGAATATCACTTGACAGGCACATAACAATTGCTCTGTATGTGTTACCAGACATTGAACCATCTTCTAACTTTACTCCTTCAACCAACTCCTGCAACTCTGCTACAAGTGGCTTAAGATAGGAATTTAAATTTTTCTTTGGTTCATCCGGTCCTGGTAGGACACCAACAAGAATCACATTTTCTGCATTAAAACGTTCCTCTCTGGGAAGGTTATTGATAACCATATAAATGGCCCCTGCTGAGTATGGGCTGTGCTCATATGGTTGAAACCAATCAACATTGAGTGTCAAGCTCAGATCATAATCACTACTAAAGAAACCAGCTTCTACAAAATCTTTCCAAACTTTTCCATCATAAATGTCACTCATAACTCCTTCAGGAATGTTTCTATTTCTCCACTGGTTACATCGATTTAGAAAATTAGGTCTTCTAAGAAATGACTGCAATGTTTGTTTGAGGCTTTTGTAACAGTATAGTTTTATAGGATACAAATATTCTTTCATATTTCCTTTTACTTTCTTCAAAAGTGGAGAATTACAAGGCTGGCGATGTTTTCTCTGTGGGTGCTTTGGAAATCTAATGAAAGAACATTTCAGAGGTATTTTCAGCCCATTTCTATCAGTTCGGTAGCAATCTTGAAATCTATACAATTCTGCACACTTTGGACACACCACATACTTGTCAAAATCATCTCTGTTAAGACCCAGCAATTGTCTAACCTTGTAAAGTGACAGAGGAATGTAACTTGCTAACTCTATTAGCAATGGCAACTCCAAGTGGTCTGAACACATTAGAAGGAACTGTTTCATAAATTTCAAGAGAATTGTGATTCCTCTATCAGAAACGTTGTAACACTTCTGCCATAATAAAAGAAAAAACATCATTGCATCTACAAGTATCTGAAACATTGGTTTCGGTATGGATGAATCTTCATTAGTAGCTGATTCCTCATTCAATAACTCTGCTTCTCTCACATCTTCATCAGATTCCCATATTTCACTGCAGCAGGATTCTGGGTCTCCAGCTGTTTCCTATTGACAAAATGGACTTAAGAATAAACCTGTGTTTTATTTACTTTTATTTGTTCAAACAATGCAACGTAACAATACAGGGTCGGCCTGTACAATACACATGTTATATCTTTTAAACTAGCAAATAATTATGAAGACTAACAATTTTCCATTTGTGTAATAGTTTTACAATAATACAATACATATGCACATATACACATTTATACTAGTATTGCTGAATACTAGCATAGCTTGAATGACTTTGCATAACGCAATGTTCAAAATCAGGGCGCTAACTTGACTGCCTGCTAATGAATTGAGACTTATAAAGAAAGACTTGTTTATTTTTATAAAGGCAGTGTAGTTACTGTCACTGTTACATAACAATGATTGGCAAGGGTTTATTCGCAAGTGACCAGTTTCTTTTCAGTCTAGTTCTCAGTAGCAGTGTTGAAATCTGTATACTTGCCTTTGTTCTAGGTCTTACAATGGATGTACATCCATGGTCTTACATAGTCAAAAAACGTTTAATATAACTACTCAGCAAGTTACAGTATTTAAACATAGTTGAACTCTTATGACCCTGCCCTTGTTGTATAATATTATTCCATTTACCATCGTTTCAATATCAATATGCATGGTCATAATTAATGTTGTTTTGGGAAAAGCAAATCTATTGAAAGTCCTTGATTGATGTAAATATCTTACAGGAACATTGGTGTCTAATTTGTTTAATTATTTTAAGGGACATAATTTCCAGCTTTATTAAAAGTATTTTAGTATAAAAACAAATGCCTCATCTCAGAAAAAAAGTGCTGCATTTAGATTAGATTAGATTCATAAAACATCCAAGAAAATCTTAGCTGGGATCAGTGACCTTTAAATGTCTAGCATCAGTCATGGAGTTAGCTCCATGCACCAGTGAGCAGTCAAGTAGAATATTTATCAGATTTTCTCAATTTTTCTCATATTTTTACACAGGATATCTGTCACTTGAACTAAGGGAAAATTTTATATTGATGAATAAGGTGACCAAATTTGATAAAGTTTGGAATAGAATTAGTAAGTTATTGTGCGCACATTAACAATTATTAACAATGATGACGACGAAGACAACAACAACAAAGCTGACAGACTTTTTTCCCTTAATATACCTTTCCCTTCCATCTTTGATGATACAGGAAAGGTAAAAATATATGTCAAAATTGGAATTTGTTGATGTTGACACTGGGTATTACATGCAACCTCAGTCCTCAGAACAAACTGTGAATGACTTTGTTTATGGTGTGAATTGGGAATCAACAGCATGCATGCGTTTCTGAAAATACTCTATCTACGTTGTGTGTTTTTGTAAAGTCAGTTTTGTGCCAAAAGTGCGATAGAATAAGTTTGGGTCTATTTATGAATATTTTTTGAATGTAAAATATTTGTGAACTCTTTTCTACATCACTGGTTCTGGCAATGCATGTAGCAGACAGTAACAAATTTAAAATCTTAAAAACAGATCATATTTAGCTTACAGAATTTAACGGTTCATAGCCTGTACTAAGCACATAGGCTAACATTTGTTATCCCTTATAGCTTGTGCTAAGCTGTGCACAAATGCAACTAATAGAGTGGACTTTGTTACCAATCTGTTTTTTTTACTGCTATCTGAATCTGTGCCAACAATCATGGAGCTTTTAGCTCCATGCAACAATTGAATCAAGAATAACAAGCCAAGGTAGACAAGACAGCATTTCTGAGAGCCAAAAAAAAAATATTCTGAAATCATCTGCGCAATTATGCCTAATAACAATAATTATGAAGTCAATTTGCTTGCAAGCCATGAAGTCTACCTCCCAATGTTTAGTGGAAATCGTTGTACTATCATATACATACCCTGAATAATGTTTCTGTATCAATATCAACTGTCTCATGAATAGCATGCTGTTCATCTTCTACATCAGATTGAGTGTCAGAACTAATGTAGTCTAGATCCTCAATATTCCTTATTGTTAGAATATCACTGAAAAAAATTATTAATTTATTCAAGGAATTGAATTGAATAATAATGGTATCCATCTACTAGTATGTCACATAATTTGACAATGCAGAAGCATTTACTTTGTGTAATAATATGTGACAATGTTCTTATCAGAATAAACTTGGGTTGAAACAAAAGGAAAAGGAAAGCCAGTTAAGAGACTTAAGTGGCCACTTGAGAGGCATGGAAGGGCTCCTTTCATTGGTACCTTCCATAGCCTGTTCATGGAACTATAAACTATTATGGTTTATAGTTCCATGACCTATTCAACAGGGTTCTGCACAGCCAGATTTGAGTGCTGATTGCTCATTAATATTCATTCTTGTCATCCTATGAATTACGAATTAAATTGCTTTAAACAAATTCAATCTGTTTTTCTTTTCTAATAGAATGTTGTTAAATTACACTAATAGTGATAAATAATTATTTCTTGGATCGCCTACTCAACATAGGTTCTGAATTCAATTTTATGAACTAGTCATGAAGACAAAAATATCAACAAAGCTTTCTACACTAGCTGCAATGATAAACCTTCCTCCTGTTTATTTATTAGTCTTTCCTTCCATTATCTTGATGTATCACTTATTCCAATTGAGTTTGTTTGTTAGATAAAACCGAAATTAATACACATTAGGCTGAACATGGTGTCTCAAGTCAAGATTTGTTCTATTGTGAAAGCCCAGACATCTATAAGTACACTTATAAACAATAGAGATTATTTTTTTGCAAGTCTCCCTGTAGTAAACAGATCCAGCCAAGCTTTGTTAAATTCATGTTTTCCTAAACTTACAGGTTGATTTACTCATGGAACTATAAACCCCAGGAAGAACAACGAAACTAAGAGGATTAAAAAAACCTTTGTCTTAGTTTATCTTACAGTGCTTTCGCTTTTGTTTCCACAACATTAGTCATACTCCATGTTAATTGCCGCCGATACGCCCGTATCAACTTTGCTGGAAAAAAAACTTGAAAAAAAAATTTCATATCTGCGCAGTAAAATATTTCGTTGCGCAAACAAGATGGTCTGCAGGGTGACCTTCAGTGTACCGGAAATCATGCAACGAGTTGGAGTTTTAGCGAGTTTTCATAATTTTCAATGTCGTATTTAGATTACGAAAAATAAGGTTGCGAAAGTTTGCGAAACATGGTGTTTGGTTTGCTATTTGTTGTCGAAATATCCCGACTTATTATCCGTGTTTCCCTTCGATCGCCAGAAGTGGCAATGTGTGTTTTTTTTCCTGTTGAATGTCGCTCATTTATCAGTGTTCTTGTCTTGGCGCCATGGTTTTTTTTTATGCTATAACCGAAACAACTCGATCACGTGATCTCCCGACGTCGCCGGATTGATTCCGAAAATGACCGATAGTCGGAGATAAACGTTCATTTGCGTAAATCGGCTTATTTTTTAATGCGACGAAATAAACAGTCAAAATAAACATTCAACATCGCGGCAACTATCATAGTTCAAAGGAAACGAAGTGGTTGTTCTTCCTGGGGTTTATAGTTCCATGATTTACTAAAGTGGATATATGTGACTATGAATATCTCAGCAGTATATAGTATATATGTATGACAATAAATAGTACATGAATTGAGATTTTGACCAATAAAAGTCAAAAACACAAACCAGTTAAAGACTAGGCTAAGCTCGAACAATTACTAGTAACCGCTGTCAATCAATGTCACATGCCTTGAACCACTGAAACAAGGTGCATCATCTAAAGTTTCTAAACTTCACAAACATTGACAAATTCTCTAATGTATTTCTCATTATCACATAGCAGATTCAGCAAAGACAATGACAAACCTATGGAAAGAGTTCCTTAAAGTCTCCCCCATTCCAAATCTAAACCCTGAATCTCTTACTCTAGCCATATGATGTAATTTTATATGCCCCTCCAGATTACTATACATGCCCTGAGTTGGAGCATATGCAATTAAAATGACAGCGAAGAACTGGAGAGGCAGGGGTAGAATTAGCTTTAGGTGATGTGGCTCTAAGGAACTCTTGCCCACTGGAAAATGCATGTACGTTTATACGATTTATAGACATCTCGACCCAGACACCCTGGACATTTCGACCCACTGCATCGACGTGACCCTATCTCAATGTGGCAAACCTCTATTTAGTTCAAAGTTGATCGACATCTATTGATTTGAAACACCGGCCACAGAGAGAAATCAAATGCAATGGGTCAATCCAAAAAATGACGACATTGTCAGGGGTTACGTGCTGTGAAATGAACAACGAAAGTACATAACCGCCACAGTCCGCTTCATGTATATGACATTGAATGTTTAGTTTGATTATTGATAAATATACATTCACTGGTAGACTGTTGCTTTCATGTTGTGTCAAACAGGATTTAAAATTGTCTTTCCCGGGGTTTATTTTCCCTTGTCATATATTCAATGTATGTTTGTTTTGTCATGTATCACAACTGAATGTCAAAGCTGACTGTTTTGGCTGTGTAGGTGGGTCGAGATGTCTAGGGGCACTGTGTCGAGTTGTCCAATGAAAAACAGGTCGAGATGTTCAGCCTTGTTTATACCTACCTAGATGCAGAGTCGGAACATGGTGCACATACACTCATCGTTTCCGTCATTGTAGTACCCCCACTTTGGATATCGGACTCTTCTGCTGGTATTGCCGGCGACGGCGGGTTGTCAACCAAAATCGGCGCGGTTTTTTCACATTTTTTCCAATGACCATAGGGGTCAAAATACGATCGTCTATGCTCATAATAAGCAGATTTCTGCAAAAACTGACCACAGTGGCCACACTCTTTAGCTTTATAACGACGATTGTTCATAATGTATGGAGAAACAAAGACTAAAACTTTCGTATACAAATACTAATTTCCAAGCTGACCGAGCGCCTCCAGACTGTCAACTTCCGTTTATCAAGGCCCCTCGTGTTGCTAAGTATTATCACAATCGATTATGCGAATAAAATAGCTGAACTGAAACTTTTGAAAAATTTATTTAAATCCATAAAGTTATTTACTAGTATACGGTATTTTGTAAATCATATATGTACATCAAAAAGTGTACATACACGCTGCATAAATTCAGCTAAAGCATAAACCTATATAATAGGTAACTTAGGGCGTCTTCTCATGGCATGACGGGAAATGTGTGGTTCATTTAAATCTGTTCACAATTAGAAATTGTATTTACGTAACTCTCGTCATTCTGCCAACACTATCAAGTTTTATTTGCAACTTCACAATGATGAGACGCAATCGACCACTTTCTAGACAGGATATTTTAGATGACGTTTTAGTCAACCCAGCTACTGGCGTAAGAGATTTCAACGGGGATCCCAATGTCCCGTGGAATGAAGATGACGGTGTTCAACCATTTTCTCCTGGACCGCTCCGTGGTCATCAACTTGCCAACGGTGCATTTTCCTCCAGAACACCATCTTTACACAGTACTCCAAGCCCAGACATGAGATTTCTAAATCGACGAAGTCATGAGAGTGCTAGTAGCAATGAAGGATCACCAGTTGTGGGCAATGTTCAAGGTATTGTTATATGTTGTAATGTTACTTTCTTGTATTTTAGAGCATCGGCTCATGGCCTATGTAATAACCTATATTTTTCAGTGACCCTACCAGTTTTTTATCTTATGATTGTCAAGTGTTTTTCTAAAATTCAGATTGTTTTGGGCTCTAACCAGATATTACTGCTGACTATAACATTTTACCATATCATGCCATATTAAGCCCATTGTCGACGTACATTGTACCCGACACACTTGTCATTGTCTGCTACAATCATGTGTTTCATTTCCTAGTATTTGTTTATATACATGGCATTGTTCTCTTCAACGACTTTCACACCTTTCTTAGGGTAGGGCATGGCTTATTATGCTAGTTTAAAATCTAGTGACGTCATGTTATGACCAAGGCTAAACAAAGCTGGTAAATTTAAAAGAAGATTGCTTGAGTCACAAATTATTTTGTCTTGAGTTATTACATTTATAATATGCACAAACCTAAATTTTACTAAACTTGCATGTACTGCACTGTATAGGAATGCAGTTTTGAAAGGAATAGCATATTCTCTAAGACAGACCGGAAACAAGACAAAAACAAAAGATTTTTTGAAGTTAGCATGGGGGTAATATAGTTGCTAAGTATTATCGTCAGGAAAAGCTATTGTTTAAGCTAGTCAGTGATTGGTTGCTGGCAATGTTTGGGGGATTTTGACCAGTTTGTGACGTAGAATTGACTTGAATTGGAGAATTTGAATAAAAAATGTTTGCAATGTTAATCACCTATCTTAAACAGAAGCTTTCAAACACTCCATTAAACATAATTTCTGGGGGGTAATTCTATTATGTAATTATCTTTTACCCAATGAAGATGTTTCCCCTTGCATAAAGGGACATAGGAAATCTTTTGAAAATATTCTTTTAATAAATTTATAAGATAACTCTTCATGTATGTCACAAACTTTAAATACTGTTAGCACCAATCACAAGGTTCCATCATGGTTAATTTTTGACCAAATGAACACAATTGATCAATATCTCTATAGTCTTTATTTTACTGAGCTAGATGATGTCATATTATTTAACAGTCTCAGTACATGTACCGTAATTGCATTTTTGCATTTAATTTGATTATTTTATAATATCAAACATATCTCATTATCGGAAAAAGCTTTCATGCAATTATAAATAGTTATTATCAATATTTTTTCTTTTAGGGCAAGTCGCTATAAATACATTTCTTGAAGGTCTGAAGAAAAATCAGGATGCCTTCCAAGAAAAGGTTTTAGAAAAAATTAACATTCTTGTGGAGAAATCAAATATGCAAGTAGTTGAAAAAAATATTCCGCAAGACTGTAGTGGTGAGTCAACTACCAGTAATATAAGAACTCCACGTGAACTTAGTGTAAGTAAATTTCTCTTATTTATAATCACCTGAAGTATCTTCACTATTGTTAATCATAGGATTAGAAATTCCATTTGATCATATCATGTGCATTTTCAGTTCAGCTGTAAGCAAAGTTTATATTTTCTAGTGTTTTTTTCCTACTGGTATAATTTATTCACTATTGTTTCATTTGTTGAGATATAAACAATATGGTAACTGGAAGTCTACAAGCACTTCCCGGCAAAGTGAAAGAGCAAACAGTTGTTCATCCATAAATTTTCTAAACTATTGTCTTCACTATTGTGTACAGCACACAATTACAGTAATTCCGATCACAGCTATTTTTTTAATAACCATGTTCCAATCACAAAAATGAATATATGAACAAAAAATAGAATTAGAAATTAATGAGTGAGTTACTTGTGTAGTCAACATGCTTCTCCTTAAGAATAATGATGTACTTAGGCCAGGAAAAAAAACCTCTGTTTTAATTTTTAATCGCGCTAAAATGGGGGGGACAGGGATCTCGCCAGCCCAACGTGAGTGCCGGTCGGTCATGAATATTGATGAGCTATATGAATATTAATTAGCAATGAATATTAATGAGTTCAGTCGCAGTGTAAAATATTTTTGAAATTATTTCACAATTTAGAAGAGTTTTTAATGTAAAAATTTAAAATATTCAAAATACGAATGCTGCAGACTAAAAAACAGAAACAAATAAATTATTGTTGCAATATTAATGTCTATTGTAAAAAGTTAAATAAAACGCATTTGAAACGTTTCAGCCAGGAATATGTTCACGGTCTTATTTACTCTAAATACATTCTCCTTCAAAAAATCGACCACATAATTATTTGGAGTATTGTTGTAATTTATTATTCGTACCATCAACTTCTATATTCACAGTAATGAACGAACAAATAAAACTTCTGAACTTTCAAAGTTACGATGTGACATAACTTACTTCACGATGTTATTCACCGATTATACCAATAATTCCTCTTACTCAGTCATGATGCCAAGCAAAAAAATTTACTTATTTAAATTTGACTTAGTTTTATCGGGAGTGAATATTTTTGATCACTCGATCGCTTCTGTCAAAAAACACAGCCCGCCATAATGTTTGTGACGTATTAGTTGACAGGCACGTGTTCTTTGACCTGATGGATCAATAATTCCATTAACCAATCAGAATGCCGCATGGTAATGCCGGTAGAATCCAAAGTTTTCCGAATGGTTGTGATCAGTTCAAATGTACTTAACCAAATCACGCAATAAACACGTTGATTTTTTTCTTGAGTAGCGTAAACTGATCGTGAACTCCGCTTTGACCATGTTATATCGAGGTAGAATTGATTTTGAAAGAATTTTAGCTTTCAATCTAATTAAGACTGTCTATCACAGAAAGTATTTACTTACATACAAAGAGGTGCTAATTTCACAAAATTGACTAGCCGCTACGGATCGTGCAACTAGGTCTATTGCTTACAAATTATAATCCACGACTGGCAGGAAGCGTGTCGGTCGGTACATAATTAAAATAACAATCGGACAATAGTTCTGGTCGGGAGCATTTCCGTGGTGGCCACTAATTTTGAGTGCCAGTCGGGGCTGACCACCACCGAACAGCGTGGCGAGATCCCTTGGGGAGATTTGAGACAAGTGCGAGTACAAGCGCATTTTGGAATGCTTCAGAAGGAAAGAAAACGTCTGAGGCATATACTGTAAAACATGTCTTTTTCACAAGCATGTCTTTTTTGCGAATTTAGTGAGAGAATTGATTTCCTAATTCAAGATGTTGCTAATGACTTCAAAATGGCCGGCAAACATAGAAATCAACAATGACAAGAGAGATTCGCTAAATCAACATTTCGCTATTGCGTCATTTCACACACATTCGCTAAAATTGCATGCCACTTTTTCAACATGTTTTACAGTAGTTCAAAATGATGCGCGTGGAAACGAGAAACAGAGATATGTTTTTTCTAAGCCTTACAAATGTGTTTCACTTTCTTGTGTGTGTATGAATTCAAATGCATGCTATTAACTTGATACATACTGTATATGATTCTGTGTGCATTTTTAGTATGCAATTGTGCATTTTTCTGTGATGCACTCAGCATTGTTGACAAAATTGGTGTGTAATTCAAAATATTTTATATTGCAGCGAACATTGAAAAATTTATCAAAACAAGATGGCTACCAGTTCATACCAGAAGAGAGGCAAGTATTCTTTATAGAAGCTACTCTTGCAGGATTTAGAAATGCATAATAATATTTGTATTGCAGTGGTATCATGTCAAAGATGGAAATATTATACTCTACTTTAATAACTCTATTTCTATTCGAACATCCATTATTTTGATATTAACTAATTACCAGGTATTAAATGTAATCTATTAATTCAAAATTTTCAAAAATCATTTAAATTGCCTATCCAAACTAACCCTTGGCAGATTGAACCATTACAGTGTGTAGTGAATGGGTGCCCTTAACAACAAGGAGAGGAAATGCGACAAAATAAATAGGCAATCAGTTATCTTGAATCAAAATACAGTAGGGCGTTTTTTGTTAAATGGTAACCCAATGAAAAACAGATCACGCAGTTTTTCAAGATAAAAAGTCTCACCGATCACCAAAACCAAGCAATTGAGTTATTACTAGCTAGTTTGTTGCAATGAAGACAGTTTCATTAGAAATTTTGTAAGTAATCGTGCTACATGTCACTATTTCGAACATTTTGTTCTTTAGCTTAGCATGCAATGTTACACAGCATCTGATAGGGCACCTTTCCAATAGGTGCACCCAATCAAACTTGGCCTTTTTAACATAAAATACGCGTTTACCCAGGCTGATCTTGCACGGGTTGGTGAAGTCGACAATGATTCGGCACCAACAAATCGTGCCTTTCGGATGATGTTAAATAGCGCACTATTTTTTGTGTACATTAAATTGTTTAATCCTTTCTTCTATTGTAGAATTGAATCTGTGCGAAATAGTGGTGTGAGAGAAAAATTGAATAATGTTTTAAAGGACAAGTTTCAAGACAAATTTACTCATTTAGAGTATCAAGGTATGTTAATATTTATATTGGTTTTGTTAAGTTACATTCACCAAGTGGCCCAACGAATGACCAAATTTACATACACATTTCCAACAATCAAGATTTCAATTCAAGCTAAAAGCTTCATTGATTCAAGTCATTTGGTGCTAACTTCACCTCCTGGTGGACAAAGTTGGTTGAACTACTCATTCAAAATAATCATAAAACAAATTAGAATGAAGCTGGTTCAGTCTGCATGTAGTCTCAATTAAATTAGCAAGAGGGAAAAAATGAGCAATAGTTTAATAGGTATGACTTTCCCAGTCGTTATTAAGCATGCAGCTTTGCTAATGTATATATTTTCACAAACATGAGATATATAATAATATGATCAAGTATTTTTTCATACATTTGCTTGGGAGATTTAGTTACAGACACACAGGAGCTACATTCACACATGTCTAAAAAAAACTCCGGTGTTGACACTGTTTTTTTGTGGTGGAAATATTAGTCTGCTGAATTGTCAGCTCACGTTCTCACTTAGAAAAAACACCGGTGTTTGAGGATTGAATGCTGGCCTTCCACCTAATATTTTGTGTTGTTCATCCCAAAATGGCACAGTTTTCAAATCTCTACCGCTTCTGTTGTTGTGCTCAGTCACTTCTCTGTACTTATACGTAAAGTTTTGATCTTCCGTTGACATTGTAATGACTTCCTGTACAACCCCTTTCCAGCCGCTTTTCTGCAATCACAGCATATACTCTACCATCATTCCTTGAAAATATTAGATTCTCTCCATACAGATATCAGTAATCATGTTTCTTCGTCTGACCAGTTCAAAATTCGATCTGTAACCTCTGACGGCATCTTGTGTAATGACAAGCATAAATAAGTTGGCGATAGAGGGTGTTTGTCCGTCATATTGTGTTCACATTGTGCTGTGCATGAGCCGGTGTGACAGCTGCGTTAAGGATCTAGTCCACCCCTTTTACCACAGTGTCAAAAACGCTGATGCCACAACGGCGTATTCTATTCACACACACATTTTAACAACGATCTCAAATAAAAGGCAGTTTCTTATTGTTTGTTCTTCCATAAAAGAAGGTGATATTTTTTATGGTCATGATAGTCAAAAATTAATTTCAGTAAAAACGCTATAAAATGTTTCTGTGTTTTTGGAGAAATATCTCCAAGAGAGTGAAAAAAATAACTTGCTAACTTGAACAAGATAGCATATCACAAAACTAATTTATTCAAGATTTTCTATGTTAAACAACTCACCAGTACAATCAGTTCTTTAATCATGGGGCGGGCTGTTGTGACAGCATTTGTTTACCTACAACATATACACTGTACATGATATACTCTGCCTATGGAGAGTATTGTTATCTGTTTTTTGATAACAAAGTTGGAGCTAATTGTTTTGCATCTTGATAAACAAATTGGATGTAGTGTTGACTATGTTAAACAGAGATTCATGTGTGGTTGTTGTTTTGTTATATAGTATATATGTGATGAGGATTGACTAGCATATACCGGTACTATCCTATGCTGTGTGTCACAGTCCCATAATACTGGAGGGGGTTTCGTTATATGAATTATATTTGTACATAGTTGTAGTATACATTTATATAGTACCACTGTCACTATTTAATTTTCAAAACTATCATTCAACATAGACACTTCAAAATATATACACAGCATAGGGGCAAGTCAATTTAAAATTCTGTGTTCACCTTTCTTGTCATCATTGCACTTTGAAACTAGTAATGTTAACGTTCTGACCATGATGCGGACAAGTCTTTTTGTTATGCAAAAACCACAGTGCCTATAGTCTACAAAGAATGAACTAACATTAAAATGGCAGAAAAACGTCCAAGTAAATGAAGACACTGAGAAAACCTTGAAATCTAAATACTAGTACTTACTATAGTGGGAGTCTTTGTGCTATTAATGTGATCTTGCAACAGTCAGATTACCAAGATATAATGAACCTTGATGGCCAACAAATCAATGTGCAACTTGAATCCTTTGTTTCAGTCCATCTCTCAACCTGGTATGTAAATGTTCAGAGGACCACATAGACTTTATTTCTGACTTTTCAAAGCACGTTTATGTCTGCTAAAGTTCCCTCACCACCGAATGACTATGTACACAAGACTAAAAACATCTCATTCATTGTTCAACCTGTTCAGATGCCTTGAAAATTGGTTATGATCTGGAATATTTTTTCCATGGCATGACGGACATTTATTCAGAATTGCTGTTTTGATGTGGTGTTTGTGAGGAGTTATCACTGGAATTAAAGGCAGATGCTGAGGTGTGTCATAGTCATGCACAGATTCAACTGATCTGGAAGCAGTACATTGCACAAGAGACAGTAAATCATTCTGATTTCTCCAATTAGAATGTTTTTGAATGTGACCACAAGTGTCCTGATGTGGTTTCAACAAGATGGCCCATAGTTTCACAAATGTAATAAAAACAATGACTGTAAATGTAAGATCTAGTCATCCCCTACCAAAGGCATCACAACTATCATTAACAAACCTCTTAAGATACTGGAAATGTCTACTCATTTGTGTCTACAGAATATGATGAGTCTTCCCTATCAGCTTTTACAGCATACTACCATAGCAATGTGAAGATGAGACTCCTGTTGGCACATTGTGTTGTCAAATACCTTTTCTACAAATGAGTTATTCAGAGAATATTGATAAATCATGATTCAGGCAATATCCTGCCCAAGAGAATGTTATTAGCATACTGCAAAAAGTTATTGATGTCACATCAGAAAAGCATGAATTTACATATATATCGTTAGTACCACCCATGATGTTTACTTATCTGAACATCTTGATTCTCCTAGATGTCAGCACAGATGATTAAACTAATGTTTGCAAATCACCTTCTAATAATGCCTCCATCTTAGATGAAGACAGTGGTACCACTATTGAATATTCATCACTTCTCACTGTTGTTGTGCATGACATGGAATAAAAATGGATATTTCGTGGTATATTGCTTGGCAAGTAGATATTAGAAAGTATATCACATGGTTGATGTCATTAAAACTATACTGGGCATAATAAATTATGATTCACTGAACTGAACCGTGTCATCCAGCTACACTGAATACAATGCCAGGTTCCCTGCACGGGAGTGCTGGCTCCAGTCCTCTCTTTCAAGGTTTTGAACAGAGCCATTCAGCTACACAAAGAACATGCCACATTCACTGCACTGAACTGGTCCTGTCCTGGCTGCTATTGCTTTCAAAGTTTTGAATGGTGCCATCCAGCTACACCGAGAACGTGCCATGTTCACTGCACTGCTCCTGTCCTGGCTGTTATTGCTTTCAAGGTTTTGAACTGAGCCATCCAGCTACACTGAGAACCTGCCACATTCACTGAACTGGTCCTGTCCTGGCTGTTATTGCTTTCAAGGTTTTGAATGGAGCCATCCAGCTACACCGAGAACGTGCCATGTTCACTGCACTGCTCCTGTCCTGGCTGTTATTGCTTTCAAGGTTTTGAACTGAGCCATCCAGCTACACTGAGAACCTGCCACATTCACTGAACTGGTCCTGTCCTGGCTGTTATTGCTTTCAAGGTTTTGAATGGAGCCATCCAGCTACACCAAGAACATGTCATGTTCACTGCACTGCTCCTGTCCTGGCTGTTATTGCTTTCAAGGTTTTGAACTGAGCCATTCAACTACACTTAGACGTGCCAGAATAGATATTGTAAGATACGCCATCTGATATTTGGGATTTATATGATGTGAATATGTTTGGCAAAGGTACAACTGAATCGTTGCGTCATGTAAGATCGCAGTGACACATTTTATGCATACCATGCTGATGCTCACAAGAACATTCTAAGCTGAGCAACATGTGAATACAGATAGTTGATAGGGTATAATCTTGAGAAAACTTTCACAGTCACTTCAACATGTTGACAGTTTTATCTGGCGAGTGACAGAATAACTTGCATTTGAAATAATTTACACCTGTTCCATTTCACATTACTAAAACATTTATTGTGTATTTCACAGTTGTTGTACAAAACTGCATGCTATTGCGTAATGTATCACTTATTATATAATACATTAAGTATTATATTGCATATTACAAAATATGAATGTTATTTTGGAACAGGTGTGGGAGATGTATGTTAAATGTAGTTGTGCATGGTATATGCATGTTTAATGTAATCAAACATATGGTCATTAGGGCAATATCACGATTTGTTGTTGGCCCTTATATAATGATTATGCCCTCACATATTTAGATCTGGCATACTGTGGTCAGGTAACAAATGTAATCTCGCCCTCACAAAAATTATTTAAATATAACTCAAGGATGTATTTTGTTTGGGGTTGAATGAATCCTCGCCGGTCATTAATTGCACACATACATAATATTTGCATGCCTTAAAGCTACAAAATGTGCAACAATACATATATTCTTTATACATAGCCTACTAAACATCATAAAAAATAACTCCATTTGTATTCATATTGGTACCCGGTACCACCATGCTAATTATTTTTTATCAATATCAAGTGCATGCTTCCTGAATTGTTATGATTAATACATTTATTAACTGGCAACCATTATTCAACTTTGAATATTGCAGATCTTACTCATCTGTGCTAACAAAATCTTTTTATAATGATTTTTTTTTTTTTTTGTACCTGTTTGCGAGTCATGGGTGAACGTTTAGTAAAGGAAATAAGTACATTCACATTGTATTTTCACTTATATTGCAGTTTCTGTGACACAAAGATACAATAGTGAAAGGGTAAAATTCCGTGAAAGTCAAAATCCTGATTTTGGCGACCAACAAAAATCGAGAAGAAGGATTCGAAGCAGACAGCATAAGGTAATTATCAGCTACTATAAGTGTGAATACTAAATTTTTAAAAGGTAAAAGTAGTGTTGAAAAAAGTTTTGACATCAATCGCAATGATTAACAGTTCAAATGTATTTTACCTACTTATGCATTGAACAGACCATAACCTTTGCATTGACCATAATATACCGGGAAGTGATTTTGACAGAATTTTAGCTTTCAAATTGAAGGACTTGTGTATTGTCAGAAAGTGTTTACTTACAAACAATTGGGTATAATTTTACAAAATTGACTTTTTCTGTTTATAAGACACAACTTGGTTCATTGTTTTACAAATTCTAATCCACGACTTAAAGGATGCATGCCAGTCAGTGAGTAATTAAAATGATAATTGTCCTGGTCATGAACATTTCAGTGGTGGTAGCTAATTCTGAGTGCAAGTTGAAGCCGGTCACCACCAACCAGCTTGGCAAAATCTCTGACTAAATGTGTTTGTCTAATATCCCATCTTCGATGATGTTTTTAAAGGTAATATTTTCAGGCTAGCCCATTGAATTGTTTGGTGCATTTGGTAAGCCTACATACAATATTACAATTGAAATCATCAGTAAAAACAAGAAATAATGATTTTAATGTAATGGTAAGCATTAGTTTGAATGAAAGTTTCAAATAATAATAAACATGAACGCATTGGTTTGGTAGCAAATGACCACATGCTATACCCTACTTGTTGTAAAAATATTATTATTCTGTTGCGATTATAATAGCATAAATGTCAGTTTATTATGAAATGCAAGTAAAATCAAACTTATTTTCATTGTTAGCAAATGTTTTTGGTTGCAAGAAAACATTTCATGCAAAATAATGTTTGCTTTTTGCACGTGAGGCTGACATTTGACCTGGCATTTGTTAACCATCAGAATGCTCGGTGATTTGAGCCGAGCATATTATCAAATATTAGCAAATTATCGCCACACAAAAGTGTTGTAGTACTATCAAATCTACAGTAAACAATAGATATATCAGTATCTGACCATGTTTGACAGTAATCCTTATTTAGAAAAAAAATGCTTTATATTGCACATTGTTTACTGCTATTGTATAGCTTACAGCTATATTAAATGACTGATAGTAGTCAGCAATTTTGCAAATCATGCTGCAAATTGTAAACTACAGTAATATTCATATTTCAAAAATGATGTATTTTATATCTACAGTTAATGAAAAGACGGCAACTAAAAGTTTTAGAGAGTGAGAGGCCTATATGGAAGCACGTCAAGGCAGAGCTTATGTCAGAAGAAGAGGGCGAGATTGACGGAGCAGTGCTATGTCAGAAGCCAAGTTGGCGAACGGACAAACTCAATGAAATAATAAATACAATTGACGAGCGCTTAAAAGCGGACCCAAAATTTAGGGTCTTGATGAATCGACGAAAATACGCTCAACGCCCATGCAGCCGACCTCGGCCAACAAAGTACTTTCCTGCTGAACTGGTTCAACCAGAATAGTTTTTTGTTAGCTCCGATGTCGAGCGAAGCTTATCATATGAGTGATTGATTGTCCACCGCCATCCATTGTCCGTGTCAACTTTTTACTTTTTTGACTTCTTTTTGAAAACTACAAACCTGAATGCGTTGATACTTGGTGTATATGTACATTGGGTAGACCTCTCTTAGATTTGTTCATTTCATGATGTTTCCTTCAATTCTCTAATTTTAATGAATATTTTTGTCTTTTTTGGCAAAAATTGACATTTCAACTCCTTATTAAAAACCGCAAGTTTGATTGTTTTGATATTATAATATAAGTACTAGAGGTCAGGTAGACCTCTCTGAGATTTGTTCATTTCATGATATCTTCAATTATTTAATTTTGATAAATATTTTTGTAATTTTTGGTAAAAAGTGATATTTTAAATTTTTTCAACACCAAGTCTGATTGCTTTGGTAGTAAACATATTGTCATCTATGCGTTCCATTGTATTGTAACCGATCGCAGTTCAGAGTTGGGGAATAGTTTCAGTTTTTGGGGAAAAGGAAAGTAATATATTGACCTGGTTCAGATCACAAGTTTGATTGCTTTGATATTATAATATAAGTACTAGAGGTCAGGTAGACCTCTCCCAGATTTGTTCATTTCATGATGATATCTTCAATTATTTAATTTTGATGAATATTTTTTTCATTTTTGGTAAAAAGTGATATTGCTTTGATACTATACATATTGTTCATTTTATAATTATATCTTCTGTTCTATATTTGAAATGTGCATTGCTAACTGCGAAAATATTTCAGCCGACCGGCTGCTTGTTAAAAATAAAAAAATAATACTTTACTTCACTCGATATATGCTGTTTGAGTGAGTGTGGGTGTATGGGGTGTGTGTTGATACCCACTTTTTCTCCAACTCAAACCACAGAACCAAGTAACCTACAATATATGCAATAAGTAAATGGAAAGTTTATTTTCCTTTACTAATCATGCATACTACTCTTGAACAATGTAATACTGGGCCAAAGTAGTTTTTGTGACAATAAATTTATAAACAAAAATACAGTAGTTCTGGCTATGTAGATGTCTCAACATTTATATTTTAATTTGATACTACAAATTCATTTTGGATGAGTGCAGTATTCTGTTTTAAAACCTGTTGCTAACGTTTTCTATTATTAGAAAATTTTAATCCATGAGGACAAAATTTTGCACAATATCCTGCAAAACTAAAGCAGTGTTACCCTTTAAGGAAATAGCAGAAATATGTTGTATACGCTGTAATCTCAGAGAATAAAAAAGGATTCCATTGAAATCCTCTGTTATGGATAGTCATAATTACATGCCAAAGGAATCCAGCGGAAATTCATTGCCATACACATTATTTGTAAAGAATACATAAAGAATCCATTGTGTATAATGACTAGGCATAATTACATGTCAGAGGAATCCAGCAGAAATCCATAGCCATACATACTGTATTCTCAGAGAATACATAAGGAATCCATTGAAAAACATTGTGTATAAATACTAGGCATAAATACATGCCAGAGGAATCCAGCAGAAATCCATAGCCATACACACTGTATTCTCAGAGAATACATAAGGAATCCATTGAAAAACATTGTGTATAATGACTAGGCATAATTACATGCCAGAGGAATCCAGCAGAAATCCATAGCCATACATACTGTACTCTCAGAGAATACATAAGGAATCCATTTTGTGGATTCTATGATGGATATTATTGTTCCGTATTCATTGGAATCCACTATGCATTTCAGATGAATTCTTCAGATATCAATAATGGATTCTTTCACATTCGTATGGATAGTGAAGATATCTAGTAGAATAAAGATAGGAATCAACAGTGGATTCTAGCTATTTCGCACAGTGTCAAATATGCATAAATGTAATAACTCAAGCACTGTTACAGATAGGAACATGCAACCTGTGCAATATCGAAGCTATAAGACACGAGATGTGACTAACTAATGTGATGACCATATATGGTCATGTAACCTCATCAAATATGCATAAATGTTATATTTGAAACACAGTAACAGATAGAAACACACAACCTGTGCAATATCGAAACTATGAGACAAGATATGTGACTAACACATCTGATGCCCATACACGGTCATGTGACATCATCAAATATGCATAAATGTTATATCTCAAGCACTGTTACAGATAGGAAAATGCAACCAATGCAATATTGAAGTTATTGCTCAACAGAGCTGACAAAAACATCCGATGACCATATATGGTCATGGGACATCATTAAATATGCAAGATTGTCATACCTTAAGCACTGTTACAGACAAGAACATGCAACATGTTTAGTATGAAGGCCATGCAATTTCCTTTAATATATTATTGTCAATGATGCTGATTTTGGAACGCTGCTAATAAGTCAGTGGGCTCGAAACCCGACATTGCTGCAACGCAGCTATATTTATTATTATTATTCTTCCGCCTAAATTTTTGGTCACGCTTTATGTCAACACCGTTGGACCGATCAGTTCCATACTTGCCACAATGGTAAAGCTGTATGAGATCTGGTGCATATCCTAAGTTCAGACACATAGGTCACATGACCAGGCCGCCATCTTGGATTAAAGGCGAAATTTTCAATGCCGAATTGCGCACCTTTCTGAGGGTCTGAGTGCTCCAATTTTTTTATGATAGTAGCAGTGCGACAAGGGCTACAAATTTCATCAAAAAAAACTTTAGCGGTCACGTGACTAATTTTTTTCTAGAATTTTTTTAATTTTCTTTTGCATCTCATTTGCATAATTTTCGACTAATCAACTATCCCTGAATAACTTTGAAAGATCATATGACATAGTATTTAATTCCAAAATATGAAGTCCAGGCGATAAGCCGTTTTTTAGAAGAAGATTTTAGAATGTTTTTTCATATTTTTTTTGTTCTTTTATATGGTCACGTGACCTCATTTTATAGACATAATTGCAATATCTCAAGCACTGTTACAGATAGGAACATGCAACCAGTGCAATATTGAAGTGATGGTACATGAAATTCTACTAACAAACAAGATGACCATATATGGTCATGTGATCTCATTAAATATGCATAAATGTAATATATCAAGCACTGTTACAGATAGCGACATGCAACCTGTGCAATATCGAAGCTATAAGACACGAGATGTGACTAACTAATGTGATGACCATATATGGTCATGTGACTTCATCAAATATGCATAAATGTAATAACTCAAGAACAGTTACAGACAGGAACATGCAACCAGTGCAATATTGAAGTGATGGTACATGAAATTTTACTAACAAACAAGATGACCATATATGGTCATGTGACCTCATTGAATATGATTAAATGTAATATATCAAGCACTGTAAGAGTTAGGGACATGCATCCTGTGCAATATCGAAGGTATGGGTCAAGAGATGTGACTAACTAATGTGATGACCATATATGGTCATGTGACTTCCTTAAATATGCATAATTGAATTATCTCAAGCACTGTTACAGTTAGAAACATGCAACCTGTGCAATATCGAAGCTGTGAGACAAGAGATGTGACTAACTAATGTGATGACCATATATGGTCATGTAACTTCATCAAATATGCATACATGAAATAACTCAAGCACTGTTACAGACATGAACATGCAACCTGTGCAAAATCGAAGCTATGGGACATGAGATGTGAGTAACTAATGTGATGACCATATATGGTCATGTGACTTCAACAAATATGCATAAATGTAATAACTCAAGCACAGTTACAGACGGGAACATGCAACCAGTGCAATATTGTAGTGATGGTACATGAAATTTTACTAACAAACAAGATGACCATATATGGTCATGTGACCTCATTGAACATGCATAAATGTAATAACTCAAGCACAGTAAACAGACGGGAACATGCAACCTGTGCAATATCGAAGCTATGAGACAAGAGATGTGACTAACTAATGTGATGACCATATATGGTCATGTGACATCATCAAATATGCATCTCTAGCACTGTTACAGATAGAAACATACAACCAGTGCAATATTGAAGTTATTGCACAACAGAGGTGACTAACATATCCGATGACCATATATGGTCATATGACCTCATCAAATATGCATAAATGTAATAACTCCAGCACTGTTACAGATAGGAACATGCAACCAATGCCATATTGAAGTTACTGCACAACAGAGATGACAGCCATATCTGATGACCATATATGGTCATGTGACCTCATCAAACATGCATAAATATAATAACTCAAGCACTGTCACATGCAACCTGTGCAATATCGAAACTATGGGACAAGAGATGTGAATAACTAATGTGATGACCATATATGGTCATGTGACCTCAACAAATATGCATAAATGTAATAACTCAAGCACTGTTACAGACAGGAACATGCAACTAGTGCAATATTGAAAGTCTTGCACAAGAGAGATGACTAACATATCTGATGCCCATACACGGTCATGTGACATCATTAAATATGCATAAATGTAATAACTCAAGCACTGTTACAGACGGGAACATGCAACCTGTGCAATATTGAATCTATGGAACAAGAGATGTGACTAAGTAATGTGATGAACATATATGGTCATGTGACCTCGTCAAATATGCGTAAATGTTATATCTCAAGCACTGTTACAGATAGGAACATGCAACCAATGCAATATTGAAGTTATTGCACAACAGAGCTGACAAAAACATCCGATGACCATATATGGTCATGGGACATCATTAAATATGCAAGACTGTAATACCTTAAACACTGTTACAGACAGGAACATGTAACATGTTTAGTATGAAGACCATGCAATTCCTTTAATATATTATTGTCAGTGTTGCTGATTTTGGAACGCTGCTAATAAGTCAGTGGGCTCGAAACCCGACATTGCTGCAACGCAGCTATATTTATTATTATTATTCTTCCGCCTAAATTTTTGGTCACGCTTTATGTCAACACCGTTGGACCGATCAGTTCCATACTTGCCACAATGGTAAAGCTGTATGAGATCTGGTGCATATCCTAAGTTCAGACACATAGGTCACATGACCAGGCCGCCATCTTGGATTAAAGGCGAAATTTCCAATGCCGAATTGCGCACCTTTCTGAGGGTCTGAGTGCTCCAATTTGTTTATGATAGTAGCAGTGCGACATGGGCTACAAATTTCATCAAAAAAAACTTTAGCGGTCACGTGACTTTTTTTTTAGAATTTTTTTAAATTTTGTTTTGCATCTCATTTGCATAATTTTCGACGAATCAACTAACCCTGAATAACTTTGAAAGATCATATGACATAGTATTTAATTCCAAAATATGGAAGTCCAGGCGAAAAGCCGTTTTTTATAAGAAGATTTTAGAATGTTTTTTCATATTTTTTTGTTCTTTTATATGGTCACGTGACCTCATTTTATAGACATAATTGCAATATCTTAAGCACTGTTACAGATAGGAACATGCAACCAGTGCAATATTGAAGTGATGGTACATGAAATTCTACTAACAAACAAGATGACCATATATGGTCATGTGATCTCATTAAATATGCATAAATGTAATATATCAAGCACTGTTACAGATAGGGACATGCAACCTGTGCAATATCGAAGCTATAAGACACGAGATGTTACTAACTAATGTGATGACCATATATGGTCATGTGACTTCATTAAATATGCATAATTGAATTATCTCAAGCACTGTTACAGACATGAACATGCAACCTGTGCAAAATCGAAGCTGTGGGACATGAGATGTGAGTAACTAATGTGATGACCGTATATGGTCATGTGACGTCATTAAATATGCATAATTGTAATATCTCAAGCAGAATCACAGATAGAGACATGCAACCTATGCAATATCGAAGCTATGAGACAAGAGATGTGGCTAACTAATGTGATGACCATATATGGTCATGTAATTTCATCAAATATGCATAAATGTAATAACTCAAGCACTGTTACAGATAGGAACATGCAACCAGTGCAATATTGAAGCTATGAGACAAGATATGTGACTAACACATCTGATGCCCATACACGGTCATGTGACATCATTAAATATGCATAAATATAATAACTCAAGCACTGTTACAGACGGGAACATGCAACCTGCACAATATCGAATCTATGGAACAAGAGATGTGACTAACTAATGTGATGACCACATATGGTCATGTGACCTCATCAAATATGCATAAATGTTACATCTCAAGCACTGTTACAGATAGGAAAATGCAACCAATGCAATATTGAAGTTATTGCACAACAGAGCTGACAAAAACATCTGATGACCATATATGGTCATGGGACATCATTAAATATGCAAGATTGTAATACCTTAAGCACCGTTACAGACAGGAACATGCAACAAGTTTAGTATGAAGGCCATGCAATTTCCTTTAATATATTATTGTCAATGATGCTGATTTTGGAACACTGCTAATAAGTCAGTGGGCTCGAAACCCTACATTGCTGCAACGCAGCTATATTTAGGGTTTCGAGCCCATTTGGTCGAAACCCTATTGAAATTGTTCCGTTTATTATTAGGGTTTCGAGCCCATTTGGTCGAAACCCTATTGTAATTGTTCCGTTTATTATTATTATTATTATTATTATTATTCTTCCGCCTAAATTTTTGGTCACGCTTTATGTCAACACCGTTGGACCGATCAGTTCCATACTTGCCACAATGGTAAAGCTGTATGAGATCTGGTGCATATCCTAAGTTCAGACACATAGGTCACATGACCAGGCCGCCATCTTGGATTAAAGGCGAAATTTTCAATGCCGAATTGCGCACCTTTCTGAGGGTCTGAGTGCTCCAATTTTTTTATGATAGTAGCAGTGCGACAAGGGCTACAAATTTCATCAAAAAAAACTTTAGCGGTCACGTGACTAATTTTTTTCTAGAATTTTTTTAATTTTCTTTTGCATCTCATTTGCATAATTTTCGACTAATCAACTATCCCTGAATAACTTTGAAAGATCATATGACATAGTATTTAATTCCAAAATATGAAGTCCAGGCGATAAGCCGTTTTTTAGAAGAAGATTTTAGAATGTTTTTTCATATTTTTTTTGTTCTTTTATATGGTCACGTGACCTCATTTTATAGACATAATTGCAATATCTCAAGCACTGTTACAGATAGGAACATGCAACCAGTGCAATATTGAAGTGATGGTACATGAAATTCTACTAACAAACAAGATGACCATATATGGTCATGTGATCTCATTAAATATGCATAAATGTAATATATCAAGCACTGTTACAGATAGCGACATGCAACCTGTGCAATATCGAAGCTATAAGACACGAGATGTGACTAACTAATGTGATGACCATATATGGTCATGTGACTTCATCAAATATGCATAAATGTAATAACTCAAGCACAGTTACAGACGGGAACATGCAACCAGTGCAATATTGAAGTGATGGTACATGAAATTTTACTAACAAACAAGATGACCATATATGGTCATGTGACCTCATTGAATATGATTAAATGTAATATATCAAGCACTGTAAGAGTTAGGGACATGCATCCTGTGCAATATCGAAGGTATGGATGGGTCAAGAGATGTGACTAACTAATGTGATGACCATATATGGTCATGTGACTTTATTAAATATGCATAATTGAATTATCTCAAGCACTGTTACAGTTAGAAACATGCAACCTGTGCAATATCGAAGCTGTGAGACAAGAGATGTGACTAACTAATGTGATGACCATATATGGTCATGTAACTTCATCAAATATGCATACATGAAATAACTCAAGCACTGTTACAGACATGAACATGCAACCTGTGCAAAATCGAAGCTATGGGACATGAGATGTGAGTAACTAATGAGATGACCGTATATGGTCATGTGACGTCATTAAATATGCATAATTGTAATATCTCAAGCAGAATCACAAATAGAGACATGCAACATATGCAATATCGAAGCTATGAGACAAGAGATGTGACTAACTAATGTGATGACCATATATGGTCATGTAACTTCATCAAATATGCATAACTGTAGTAACTCAAGCACTGTTACAGATAGGAACATGCAACCAGTGCAATATTGAAGCTATTGCACAACAGAAGTGACTAACACATCTGATGACCATATATGGTCATGTGACCTCATCAAATATGCATAAATGTTATATCTCAATCACTGTTACAGATAGGAACATGCAACCAGTGCAATATTGAAGCTATTGCACAACAGAAGTGACTAACATATCCGATGACCATATATGGTCATGTGACCTCATCAAATAAGCATAAATGTAATAACTCAAGCACTATTACAGACGGGAACATGCAACCTGTGCAATATCAAATCTATGGAACAATAGATGTGACTAACTAATGTGATGACCATATATGGTCATGTGACCTCATCAAATATGCATAAATGTTATATGTCAAGCACTGATACAGATAGGAACATGCAACCAGTGCAATATTGAAGTTATTGCACAACAGAAGTGACCGACACATCCGATGTCCATATATGGTCATGTGACATCATTAAATATGTATGATTGTAAAACATTAAGCACTGTTACAGACAGGAACATGTAACATGTTTAGTATGAAGGCCATGCAAATCCATTAATATATTCTTGTCGATGATGCTGGTTTTGGAACGCTGCTAATAAGTCAGTGGGCTCGAAACCCGACATTGCTGCAACGCAGCTATATTTATTATTATTATGATTCCGCCTAAATTTTTGGTCACGCTTTATGTCAACGCCGTTGGACCGATCAATTCAATACTTGCCACAATGGTAAAGCTATATGAGATCTGGTGCATATCCTAAGTTCAGACACATAGGTCACATGACCAGGCCGCCACCTTGGATTAAATGCGAAATTTTCAATGCCGAATTGCGCACCTTTCTGAGGGTCTGAGTACTCCAATTTTTTTATGATAGTAGCAGTGCGACAAGGGCTACAAATTTCATCAAAAAAAACTTTAGCGGTCACGTGACTTTTTTTTTAAGAATTTTTTTAAATTTTGTTTTGCATCTCATTTGCATAATTTTCGACAAATCAACTAACCCTGAATAACTTTGAAAGATCATATGACATAGTATTTAATTCCAAAATATTGAGTCCAGGCGATAAGCCGTTTTTTATAAGAAGATTTTAGAATGTTTTTCCATATTTTTTTGTTCTTTTACATGGTCACGTGACCTCATTTTATAGACAAAATTGCAATATCTCAAGCACTGGTACAGATAGTAACATGCAACCAGTGCAATATTGAAGTGATGGTACATGAAATTCTACTAACAAACAAGATGACCTTATATGGTCATGTGATCTCATTAAATATGCATAAATATAATATATCAAGCACTGTTACAGATAAGGACATGCAACCTGTGCAATATCGAAGCTATAAGACACGAGATGTGACTAACTAATGTGATGACCATATATGGTCATGTGACTTCATCAAATATGCATAAATGTAATAACTCAAGCACAGTTAAAGACGGGAACATGCAACCAATGCAATATTGAAGTGATGGTACATGAAATTTTACTAACAAACAAGATGACCATATATGGTCAGGTGACCTCATTGAATATGCATAAATGTAATATATCAAGCACTGTAAGAGTTAGGGACATGCAACCTGTGCAATATCGAAGGTATGGGTCAAGAGATGTGACTAACTAATGTGATGACCATATATGGTCATGTGACTTCAATAAATATGCATAATTGAATTATCTCAAGCACTGTTACAGATAGAAACATGCAATCTGTGCAATATCGAAGCTATGAGACAAGAGATGTGACTAACTAATGTTATGACCATATATGGTCATGTAACTTAATCAAATATGCATACATGTAATAACTCAAGTACTGTTACAGACATGAACATGCAACCTGTGCAAAATCGAAGCTATGGGACATGAGATGTGAGTAACTAATGTGATGACCGTATATGGTCATGTGACGTTATTACATATACATAATTGTAATATCTCAAGCAGAATCACAGATAGAGACATGCAACCTGTGCAATATCGAAGCTATGGGACAAGAGATGTGACTAACTAATGTGATGACCATATATGGTCATGTGACCTCATCAAATATGCATAAATGTTATATGTCAAGCACTGTTACAGATAGGAACATGCAACCAGTGCAATATTGATGTTATTGCACAACAGAAGTGACTGATACATCCGATGACCATATATGGTCATGTGACGTCATTAACTATGCATGATTGTAAAACATTAAGCACTGTCACAGACAGGAACATGTAACATGTTTAGTATGAAGGCCATGCAAATCCTTTAATATATTCTTGTCGATGATGCTGATTTTGGAATGCTGCTAATAAGTCAGTGGGCTCGAAACCCGCCATTGCTGCAACGCAGCTATATTTATTATTATTAGGGTTTCGAGCCCATTTGGTCGAAACCCTATTGTAATTGTTCCGTTTATTAGGGTTTCGAGCCCATTTGGTCGAAACCCTTTTGTAATTGTTCCGTTTATTATTTATTATTATTATTATTATTATTATTATTATTCTTCCGCCTAAATTTTTGGTCACGCTTTATGTCAACACCGTTGGACCGATCAGTCCCATACTTGCCACAATGGTAAAGCTGTATGAGATCTGGTGCATATCCTAAGTTCAGACACATAGGTCACATGACCAGGCCGCCATCTTGGATTAAAGGCAAAATATTCAATGTCGAATTGCGCACCTTTCTGAGGGTCTGAGTGCTCCAATTTTTTTATGATAGTAGCAGTGCGATAAGGGCTACAAATTTCATCAAAAAAAACTTTAGCGGTCACGTGACTTTTTTTTTTAGAATTTTTTTTAATTTTGTTTTGCATCTCATTTGCATAATTTTCGACAAATCAACTAACCCTGAATAACTTTGAAAGATCATATGACATAGTATTTAATTCCAAAATATGAAGTACAGGCGATAAGCCGTTTTTTAGGAGAAGATTTTAGAATGTTTTTTCATATTTTGTTGGTCTTTTATATGGTCACGTGACCTCATTTTATAGACATAATTGCAATATCTCAAGCACTGTTACAGATAGGAACATGCAACCAGTGCAATATTGAAGTGATGGTACATGAAATTCTACTAACATACAAGATGACCATATATGGCCATGTGATCTAATTAAATATGCATAAATGTAATATATCAAGCACTGTTACAGATAGGGACATGCAACCTGTGCAATATCGAAGCTATAAGACACGAGATGAGACTAACTAATGTGATGACCATATATGGTCATGTGACTTCATCAAATATGCATAAATGTAATAACTCAAGCACAGTTACAGACGGGAACATTCAACCAGTGCAATATTGAAGTGATGGTACATGAAATTCTACTAACAAACAAGATGACCATATATAGTCATGTGACCTCATTGAATATGCATAAATGTAATATATCAAGCACTGTAAGAGTTAGGGACATGCAACCTGTGCAATATCGAAGCTATGGGTCAAGAGATGTGACTAACTAATGTGATGACTATATATGATCATGTGACCTCATCAAATATGCATAAATGTAATAACTCAAGCACTGTTACAGACGGGAACATGCAACCTGTGCAATATAGAATCTATGGAACAAGAGATGTTTATAACTAATGTGATGACCACATATGGTCATGTGACCTCATCAAATATGCATAAATGTTATATCTCAAGCACTGTTACAGATAGGAAAACGCAACCAATGCAGTATTGAAGTTATTGCACAACAGAGCTGACAAAAACATCCGATGACCATATATGGTCATGGGACATCATTAAATATGCAAGATTGTAATACCTTAAGCACTGTTACAGACAGGAACATGTAACATGTTTAGTATGAAGGCCATGCAGTTTCCTTTAATATATTATTGTCAATGATGCTGATATTGGAACGCTGCTAATAAGTCAGTGGGCTCGAAACCCGACATTGCTGCAACGCAGCTATATTTATTATTATTATTATTATTATTCTTCCGCCTAAATTTTTGGTCACGCTTTATGTCAACACCGTTGGACCGATCAGTTCCATACTTGCCACAATGGTAAAGCTGTATGAGATCTGGTGCATATCCTAAGTTCAGACACATAGGTCACATGACCAAGCCGCCATCTTGGATTAAAGGCGAAATTTTCAATGCCGAATTGCGCACCTTTCTGAGGGTCTGAGTGCTCCAATTTTTTTATGATAGTAGCAGTGCGACAAGGGCTACAAATTTCATCAAAAAAAACTTTAGCGGTCACGTGACTAATTTTTTTCTAGAATTTTTTTAATTTTCTTTTGCATCTCATTTGCATAATTTTCGACTAATCAACTATCCCTGAATAACTTTGAAAGATCATATGACATAGTATTTAATTCCAAAATATGAAGTCCAGGCGATAAGCCGTTTTTTAGAAGAAGATTTTAGAATGTTTTTTCATATTTTTTTTTTGTTCTTTTATATGGTCACGTGACCTCATTTTATAGACATAATTGCAATATCTCAAGCACTGTTACAGATAGGAACATGCAACCAGTGCAATATTGAAGTGATGGTACATGAAATTCTACTAACAAACAAGATGACCATATATGGTCATGTGATCTCATTAAATATGCATAAATGTAATATATCAAGCACTGTTACAGATAGCGACATGCAACCTGTGCAATATCGAAGCTATAAGACACGAGATGTGACTAACTAATGTGATGACCATATATGGTCATGTGACTTCATCAAATATGCATAAATGTAATAACTCAAGCACAGTTACAGACGGGAACATGCAACCAGTGCAATAGTGAAGTGATGGTACATGAAATTTTACTAACAAACAAGATGACCATATATGGTCATGTGACCTCATTGAATATGATTAAATGTAATATATCAAGCACTGTAAGAGTTAGGGACATGCATCCTGTGCAATATCGAAGGTATGGGTCAAGAGATGTGACTAACTAATGTGATGACCATATATGGTCATGTGACTTCATTAAATATGCATAATTGAATTATCTCAAGCACTGTTACAGATAGGAACATGCAACCAGTGCAATATTGAAGCTATTGCACAACAGAAGTGACTCACACATCCGATGACCATATATGGTCATGTGACCTCATCAAATATGCATAAATGTTATATCTCAAGCACTGTTACAGATAGGAACATGCAACCAGTGCAATATTGAAGCTATTGCACAACAGAAGTCACTAACATATCCGATGACCATATATGGTCATGTGACCTCATCAAATAAGCATAAATGTAATAACTCAAGCACTATTACAGACGGGAACATGCAACCTGTGCAATATCGAATCTATGGAACAAGAGATGTGACTAACTAATGTGATGACCATATATGGTCATGTGACCTCATCAAATATGCATAAATGTTATATTTGAAACACAGTAACAGATAGAAACACACAACCTGTGCAATATCGAAGCTATGAGACAAGATATGTGACTAACACATCTGATGCCCATACACGGTCATGTGACATCATTAAATATGCATAAATGTAATAACTCAAGCACTGTTACAGACGGGAACATGCAACCTGTGCAATATCGAATCTATGGAACAAGAGATGTGACTAACTAATGTGATGACCACACATGGTCATGTGACCTCATCAAATATGCATAAATGTTATATCTCAAGCACTGTTACAGATAGGAAAATGCAACCAATGCAATATTGAAGTTATTGCACAACAGAGCGGACAAAAACATCCGATGACCATATATGGTCATGGGACATCATTAAATACGCAAGATTGTAATACATTAAGCACTGTTACAGACAGGAACATGCAACATGTTTAGTATGAAGGCCATGCAATTTCCTTTAATATATTATTGTCAATGATGCTGATTTTGCAACGCTGCTAATAAGTCAGTGGGCTCGAAACCCGACATTGCTGCAACGCAGCTATATTTAGGGTTTCGAGCCCATTTGGTCGAAACCCTATTGAAATTGTTCCGTTTATTATTATTATTATTATTATTATTCCACCGTTTTTCGGTCACACTTTATGTCAACGCTGTTGGACCGATCAGCTCAGTACGTGCCACAAGGGTAAAGCTGTATGAGATCTGGTGCATATCCTAAGTTCAGACACATAGGTCACATGACCAGGCCGCCATCTTGGATTAAAGGCGAAATTTTCAATGCCGAATTGCGCACCTTTCTGAGGGTCTGAGTGCTCCAATTTTTTTATGATAGTAGCAGTGCGACAAGGGCTACAAATTTCAGCAAAAAAAACTTTAGCGGTCACGTGACTTTTTTTTTAAGAATTTTTTTAAATTTTATTTTGCATCTCATTTGCATAATTTTCGACAAATCAACTAACCCTGAATAACTTTGAAAGATCATATGACATAGTATTTAATTCCAAAATATTGAGTCCAGGCGATAAGCCGTTTTTTATAAGAAGATTTTAGAATGTTTTTCCATATTTTTTTGTTCTTTTACATGGTCACGTGACCTCATTTTTTAGACATAATTGCAATATCTCAAGCACTGTTACAGATAGGAACATGCAACCAGTGCAATATTGAAGTGATGGTACATGAAACTCTACTAACAAACAAGATGACCATATATGGTCATGTGATCTCATTAAATATGCATAAATGTAATATATCAAGCACTGTTACAGATAGGGACATGCAACCTGTGCAATATCGAAGCTATAAGACACGAGATGTGACTAACTAATGTGATGACCATATATGGTCATGTAACTTCATTATATATGCATAATTGAATTATCTCAAGCACTGTTACAGATAGAAACATGCAACCTGTGCAAAATCGAAGCTATGGGACATGAGATGTGAGTAACTAATGTGATGACCGTATATGGTCACGTGTCGTCATTAAATATGCATAATTGTAATATCTCAAGCAGAATCACAGATAGAGACATGCAACCTATGCAATATCGGAGCCATGTGACAAGAGATATGACTAACTAATGTGATGACCATATATGGTCATGTAACTTCATCAAATATGCATAAATGTAATAACTCAAGCACTGTTACAGATAGGAACAAGCAACCAGTGCAATATTGAAGCTATTGCACAACAGAAGTGACTAACACATCCGATGACCATATATGGTCATGTGACCTCATCAAATATGCATAAATGTTATATCTCAAGCACTGTTACAGATAGGAACATGCAACCAGTGCAATATTGAAGCTATTGCACAAGAGAAGTGACTAACATATCCGCTGACCATATATGGTCATGTGACCTCATCAAATAAGCATAAATGTAATAACTCAAGCACTATTACAGACGGGAATATGCAACCTGTGCAATATCGAATCTATGGAACAAGAGATGTGACTAACTAATGTGATGACCATATATGGTCAGGTGACCTCATCAAATATGCACAAATGTTATATCTCAAGCACTGTTACAGATAGGAACATGCAACCAATGCAATATTGAAGTTATTGTACAACAGAGCTGAAAAAACATCTGATGACCGTATATGCTCATGGGACATTATTAAATATGCAAGATTGTAATACCTTAAGCACTGTTACAGACAGGAACATGTAACATGTTTAGTATGAAGGCCATGCAATTTCCTTTAATATATTATTGTTAATGATGCTGATTTCGGAACGCTGCTAATAAGTCAGTGGGCTCGAAACCTGACATTGCTGCAACGCAGCTATATTTAGGGTTTCGAGCCCATTTGGTCGAAACCCTATTGTAATTGTTCCGTTTATTATTATTATTATTATTATTATTATTATTATTCTTCCGCCTAAATTTTTGGTCACGCTTTATGTCAACACCGTTGGACCGATCAGTCCCATACTTGCCACAATGGTAAAGGTAGTTGAGATCTGGTGCATATCCTATGTTCAGACACATAGATCACATGACCAGGCCGCCATCTTGGATTAAAGGCAAAATTTTCAATGTCGAATTGCGCACCTTTCTGAGGGTCTGAGTGCTCCAATTTTTTTATGATAGTAGCAGTGCGACAAGGGCTACAAATTTCATCAAAAAAAACTTTAGCGGTCACGTGACTTTTTTTTTTAGAATTTTTTTTAATTTTGTTTTGCATCTCATTTGCATAATTTTCGACAAATCAACTAACCCTGAATAACTTTGAAAGATCATATGACATAGTATTTAATTCCAAAATATGAAGTACAGGCGATAAGCCGTTTTTTAGAAGAAGATTTTAGAATGTTTTTTCATATTTTTTTGTTGTTTTATATGGTCACGTGACCTCATTTTATAGACAAAATTGCAATATCTCAAGCACTGTTACAGATAGGAACATGCAACCAGTGCAATATCGCAATATCGAATCTATGGAACAAGAGATGTGATTAACTAATGTGATGACCATATATGGTCATGTGACATCATTATATATGCAAGATTGTAATACCTTAAGCACTGTTACAGACAGGAACATGTAACATGTTTAGTATGAAGGCCATCCAATTTCCATTAATATATTATTGTCAATGATGCTGATTTTGGAACGCTGCTAATAAGTCAGTGGGCTCGAAACCCGACATTGCTGCAACGCAGCTATATTTATTATTATTATTCTTCCGCCTAAATTGTTGGTCACGCTTTATGTCAACGCCGTTGGACCGATCAATTCAATACTTTCCACAATGGTAAAGCTATATGAGATCTGGTGCATATCCTAAGTTCAGACACATAGGTCACATGACCAGGCCGCCATCTTGGATTAAAGGCGAAATTTTCAATGCCGAATTGCGCACCTTTCTGAGGGTCTGAGTGCTCCAATTTTTTTATGATAGCAGCAGTGTGATAAGGGCTACAAATTTCATTAAAAAAAACTTTAGCGGTCATGTGACTTTTTTTTTAGAATTTTTTTAAATTTTGTTTTACATCTCATTTGCATAAATTTCGACAAATCAACTCACCCTGAATAACTTTGAAAGATCATATGACATAGTATTTAATTCCAAAATATGCAGTTGAGGCGATAAGCCGTTTTTTATAAGAAGATTTTAGAATGTTTTTTCATATTTTTTTGTTCTTTTATATGGTCACGTGACCTCATTTTATAGACATAATTGCAATATCTCAAGCACTGTTACAGATAGGAACATGCAACCAGTGCAATATTGAAGTGATGGTACATGAAATTCTACTAACAAACAAGATGACCATATATGGTCATGTGATCTCATTAAATATGTATAAATGTAATATATAATGCACTGTTACAGATAGGGACATGCAACCTTTGCAATATCGAAGCTATAAGACACGAGATGTGACTAACTAATGTGATGACCATATATGGTCATGTGACTTCATCAAATATGCATAAATGTAATAACTCAAGCACTGTTACAGACGGGAACGTGCAACCTGTGCAATATCAAAGCTATGAGACAAGAGATGGGACTAACTAATGTGATGACCATATATGGTCATGTGACCTCATCAAATATGCATAATTGCAATATCTCAAGCACTGTTACAGACAGGAACATGCAACCAGTGCAATATCGAAGTTATTGCACAACAGAAGTGACTAACACATCCGATGACCATATATGGTCATGTAACTTCATCAAATATGCATAAATGTAATAACTCAAGCACTGTTACAGACGGGAACATGCAACCTGTGCAATATCAAAGCTATGAGACAAGAGATGGGACTAACTAATGTGATGACCATATATGGTCATGTGACCTCATCAAATATGCATAAATGTTATATGTCAAGCACTGTTACAGATAGGACCATGCATCCAGTGCAATATTGAAGTTATTGCACAACAGAAGTGACTAACACATCTGATGACCATATATGGTCATGTAACCTCATCAAATATGCATAAATGTAATAACTCAAGTACTGTTACAGACAGGAACATGTAACATGTTTAGTATGAAGGCCATGCAATTCCTTTAATATATTCTTGTCAATGATGCTGATTTTGGAACGCTGCTAATAAGTCAGTGGGCTCGAAACCCGACGTTGCTGCAACGCAGCTATATTTAGGGTTTCGAGCCCATTTGGTCGAAACCCTTTTGTAATTGTTCCGTTTATTATTAGGGTTTCGAGCCCATTTGGTCGAAACCCTTTTGTAATTGTTCCGTTTATTATTAGGGTTTCGAGCCCATTTGGTCGAAACCCTTTTGTAATTGTTCCGTTTATTATTATTAGGGTTTCGAGCCCATTTGGTCGAAACCCTATTGAAATTGTTCCGTTTATTAGGGTTTCGAGCCCATTTGGTCGAAACCCTTTTGTAATTGTTCCGTTTATTATTATTATTATTAGGGTTTCGAGCCCATTTGGTCGAAACCCTATTGAAATTGTTCCGTTTATTAGGGTTTCGAGCCCATTTGGTCGAAACCCTTTTGTAATTGTTCCGTTTATTATTATTATTATTATTATTATTATTATTATTATTCTTCCGCCTAAATTTTTGGTCACGCTTTATGTCAACACCGTTGGACCGATCAGTTTCATACTTGCCACAATGGTAAAGCTGTATGAGATCTGGTGCATATCCTAAGTTCAGACACATAGGTCACATGACCAGGCCGCCATCTTGGATTAAAGGCGAAATTTTCAATGCCGAATTACGCACCTTTCTGAGGGTCTGAGTGCTCCAATTTTTTTATGATAGTAGCAGAGCGACAAGGGCTACAAATTTCATCAAAAAAAACTTTAGCGGTCACGTGACTTTTTTTTTTAGAATTTTTTTAAATTTTGTTTTGCATCTCATTTGCATAATTTTCGGCGAATCAACTAACCCTGAATAAGTTTGAAAGATCATATGACATAGTATTTAATTCCACAATATGGAAGTCTAGGCGAAAAGCCGTTTTTTATAAGAAGATTTTAGAATGTTTTTTCATATTTTTTTGTTCTTTTATATGGTCACGTGACCTCATTTTATAGACATAATTGCAATATCTCAAGCACTGTTACAGATAGGAACATGCAACCAGTGCAATATTGAAGTGATGGTACATGAAATGCTACTAACAAACAAGATGACCATATATGGTCATGTGATCTCATTAAATATGCATAAATGTAATATATCAAGCACTGTTACAGATAGGGACATGCAACCTGTGCAATATCGAAGCTATAAGACACGAGATGTGACTAACTAATGTGATGACCATATATGGTCATGTGACTTCATCAAATATGCATAAATGTAATAACTCAAGCACAGTTACAGACGGGAACATGCAACCAGTGCAATATTGAAGTGATGGTACATGAAATTTTACTAACAAACAAGATGACCATATATGGTCATGTGACCTCATTGAATATGCATAAATGTAATATATCAGGCACTGCAAGAGTTAGGGACATGCAACCTGTGCAATATCGAAGGTATGGGTCAAGAGATGTGGCTAACTAATGTGATGACCATATATGGTCATGTGACTTCATTAAATATGCATAATTGAATTATCTCAAGCACTGTTACAGACATGAACATGCAACCTGTGCAAAATCGAAGCTGTGGGACATGAGATGTGAGTAACTAATGTGATGACCGTATATGGTCATGTGACGTCATTAAATATGCATAACTGTAATATCTCAAGCAGAATCATAGATAGAGACATGCAACCTATGCAATATCGAAGCTATGAGACAAGAGATGTGGCTAACTAATGTGATGACCATATATGGTCATGTAATTTCATCAAATATGCATAAATGTAATAACTCAAGCACTGTTACAGATAGGAACATGCAACCAGTGCAATATTGAAGCTATTGCACAACAGAAGTGACTAACACATCCGATGACCATATATGGTCATGTGACCTCATCAAATATGCATAAATGTTATATCTCAAGCACTGTTACAGATAGGAACATGCAACCAGTGCAATATTGAAGCTATTGCACAACAGAAGTCACTAACATATCCGATGACCATATATGGTCATGTGACCTCATCAAATAAGCATAAATGTAATAACTCAATCACTATTACAGACGGGAACATGCAACCTGTGCAATATCGAATCTATGGAACAAGAGATGTGACTAACTAATGTGATGACCATATATGGTCATGTGACCTCATCAAATATGCATAAATATTATATCTCAAGCACTGTTACAGATAGGAAAATGCAACCAATGCAATATTGAAGTTATTGCACAACAGAGCTGACAAAAACATCAGATGACCATATATGGTCATGGGACATAATTAAATATGCGAGATTATAATACCTTAAGCACTGTTACAGACAGGAACATGTAACATGTTTAGTATGAAGGCCATGCAATTTCCTTTAATATATTATTGTCAATGATGCTGATTTTGGAACGTTGCTAATAAGTCAGTGGGCTCGAAACCCGACATTGCTGCAACGCAGCTATATTTATTATTATTATTATGATTCCGCCTAAATTTTTGGTCACGCTTTATGTCAACACCGTTGGACCGATCAGTTCCATCCTTGCCACAATGGTAAAGCTGTATGAGATCTGGTGCATATCCTAAGTTCAGACACATAGGTCACATGACCAGGCCGCCATCTTGGATTAAAGGCGAAATTTTCAATGCCGAATTGCGCACCTTTCTGAGGGTCTGAGTGCTCCAATTTTTTTATGATAGTAGCAGTGCGACAAGGGCTACAAATTTCATCAAAAAAAACTTTAGCGGTCAAGTGACTTTTTTTTTTAGAATTTTTTGAAATTTTGTTTTGCATCTCATTTGCATAATTTTCGACAAATCAACTAACCCTGAATAACTTTGAAAGATCATATGACATAGTATTTAATTCCAAAATATGGAAGTCCAGGCGAAAAGCCGTTTTTTATAAGAAGATTTTAGAATGTTTTTTCATATTTTTTTGTTCTTTTATATGGTCACGTGACCTCATTTTATAGACATACTTGCAATATCTTAAGCACTGTTACAGTTAGGAACATGCAACCAGTGCAATATTGAAGTGATGGTACATGAAATTCTACTAACAAACAAGATGACCATATATGGTCATGTGATCTCATTAAATATGCATAAATGTAATATACCAAGCACTGTTACAGATAGGGACATGCAACCTGTGCAATATCGAAGCTATAAGACACGAGATGTTACTAACTAATGTGATGACCATATATGGTCATGTGACTTCATCAAATATGCATAAATGTAATAACTCAAGCACAGTTACAGACGGGAACATGCAACCAGTGCAATATTGAAGTGATGGTACATGAAATTTTACTAACAAACAAGATGACCATATATGGTCATGTGACCTCATTGAATATGCATAAATGTAATATATCAAGCACTGCAAGAGTTAGGGACATGCAACCTGTGCAATATCGAAGGTATGGGTCAAGAGATGTGACTAACTAATGTGATGACCATATATGGTCATGTGACTTCATTAAATATGCATAATTGAATTATCTCAAGCACTGTTACAGACATGAACATGCAACCTGTGCAACATCGAAGCTGTGGGACATGAGATGTGAGTAACTAATGTGATTATCGTATATGGTCATGTGACGTCATTAAATATGCATAATTGTAATATCTCAAGCAGAATCACAAATAGAGACATGCAACCTATGCAATATCGAAGCTATGAGACAAGAGATGTGGCCAACTAATGTGATGACCATATATGGTCATGTAATTTCATCAAATATGCATAAATGTAATAACTCAAGCACTGTTACAGATAGGAACATGCAACCAGTGCAATATTGAAGCTATTGCACAACAGAAGTGACTAACACATCCGATGACCATATATGGTCATGTGACCTCATCAAATATGCATAAATGTTATATCTCAAGCACTGTTACAGATAGGAACATGCAACCAGTGCAAAATTGAAGCTATTGCACAACAGAAGTCACTAACATATCCGATGACCATATATGGTCATGTGACCTCATCAAATAAGCATAAATGTAATAACTCAAGCACTATTACAGACGGGAACATGCAACCTGTGCAATATCGAATCTATGGAACAAGAGATGTGACTAACTAATGTAATGACCATATATGGTCATGTGACCTCATCAAATATGCATAAATGTTATATTTGAAACACAGTAACAGATAGAAACACAGCCTGTGCAATATCGAAGCTATGAGACAAGATATGTGACTAACACATCTGATGCCCATACACGGTCATGTGACATCATTAAATATGCATAAATGTAATAACTCAAGCACTGTTACAGACGGGAACATGCAACCTGTGCAATATCGAATCTATGGAACAAGAGATGTGACTAACTAATGTGATGACCACACATGGTCATATGACCTCATCAAATATGCATAAATGTTATATCTCAAGCACTGTTACAGATAGGAAAATGCAACCAATGCAATATTGAAGTTATTGCACAACAAAGCTGACAAAAACATCCGATGACCATATATGGTCATGGGACATCATTAAATATGCAAGATTGTAATACATTAAGCACTGTTACAGACAGGAACATGCAACATGTTTAGTATGAAGGCCATGCAATTTCCTTTAATATATTATTGTCAATGATGCTGATTTTGGAACGCTGCTAATAAGTCAGTGGGCTCGAAACCCGACATTGCTGCAACGCAGCTATATTTAGGGTTTCGAGCCCATTTGGTCGAAACCCTTTTGTAATTGTTCCGTTTATTATTATTATTATTATTATTATTCTTCCGCCTAAATTTTTGGTCACGCTTTATGTCAACACCGTTGGACCGATCAGTTCCATACTTGCCACAATGGTAAAGCTGTATGAGATCTGGTGCATATCCTAAGTTCAGACACATAGGTCACATGACCAGGCCGCCATCTTGGATTAAAGGCGAAATTTTCAATGCCGAATTGCGCACCTTTCTGAGGGTCTGAGTGCTCCAATTTTTTTATGATAGAAGCAGTGCGACAAGGGCTACAAATTTCATAAAAAAAAACTTTAGCGGTCACGTGACTTTTTTTTTTAGAATTTTTTTAAATTTTGTTTTGCATCTCATTTGCATAATTTTCGACAAATCAACTAACCCTGAATAACTTTGAAAGATCATATGACATAGTATTTAATTCCAAAATATGGAAGTCCATGCGAAAAGCCGTTTTTTATAAGAAGATTTTAGAATGTTTTTTCATATTTTTTTGTTCTTTTATATGGTCACGTGACCTCATTTTATAGACATAATTGCAATATCTCAAGCACTGTTACAGATAGGAACATGCAACCAGTGCAATATTGAAGTGATGGTACATGAAATTCTACTAACAAACAAGATGACCATATATGGTCATGTGATCTCGTTAAATATGCATAAATGTAATATATCAGCACTGTTACAGATAGGGACATGCAACCTGTGCAATATCGAAGCTATAAGACACGAGATGTGACTAACTAATGTGATGACCATATATGGTCATGTGACTTCATCAAATATGCATAAATGTAATAACTCAAGCACAGTTACAGACGGGAACATGCAACCAGTGCAATATTGAAGTGATGGTACATGAAATTTTACTAACAAACAAGATGACCATATATGGTCATGTGACCTCATTGAATATGCATAAATGTAATATATCAAGCACTGCAAGAGTTAGGGACATGCAACCTGTGCAATATCGAAGGTATGGGTCAAGAGATGTGGCTAACTAATGTGATGACCATATATGGTCATGTGACTTCATTAAATATGCATAATTGAATTATCCCAAGCACTGTTACAGACATGAACATGCAACCTGTGCAAAATCGAAGCTGTGGGACATGAGATGTGAGTAACTAATGTGATGACCGTATATGGTCATGTGACGTCATTAAATATGCATAATTGTAATATCTCAAGCAGAATCACAGATAGAGACATGCAACCTATGCAATATCGAAGCTATGAGACAAGAGATGTGGCTAACTAATGTGATGACCATATATGGTCATGTAATTTCATCAAATATGCATAAATGTAATAACTCAAGCACTGTTACAGATAGGAACATGCAACCAGTGCAATATTGAAGCTATTACACAACAGAAGTCACTAACATATCCGATGACCATATATGGTCATGTGACCTCATCAAATAAGCATAAATGTAATAACTCAAGCACTATTACAGACGGGAACATGCAACCTGTGCAATATCGAATCTATGGAACAAGAGATGTGACTGACTAATGTGATGACCACATATGGTCATGTGACCTCATCAAATATGCATAAAAATTGCAATATCTCAAGCACTGTTACAGATACGAAAATGCAACCAATGCAATATTGAAGCTATTGCACAACAGAAGTGACTAACACATCCGATGACCATATATGGTCATGTGACCTCATCAAATATGCATAAATGTTATATCTCAAGCACTGTTACAGATTGGAACATGCAACCAGTGCAATATTGAAGCTATTGCACAACAGAAGTCACTAACATATCCGATGACCATATATGGTCATGTGACCTCATCAAATAAGCATAAATGTAATAACTCAATCACTATTACAGACGGGAACATGCAACCTGTGCAATATCGAATCTATGGAACAAGAGATGTGACTAACTAATGTGATGACCATATATGGTCATGTGACCTCATCAAATATGCATAAATGTTATATCTCAAGCACTGTTACAGATAGGAACATGCAACCAATGCTATATTGAAGTTATTGCACAACAGAGCTGACAAAAACATCAGATGACCATATATGGTCATGGGACATAATTAAATATGCGAGATTATAATACCTTAAGCACTGTTACAGACAGGAACATGTAACATGTTTAGTATGAAGGCCATGCAATTTCCTTTAATATATTATTGTCAATGATGCTGATTTTGGAACGCTGCTAATAAGTCAGTGGGCTCGAAACCCGACATTGCTGCAACGCAGCTATATTTATTATTATGATTCCGCCTAAATTTTTGGTCACGCTTTATGTCAACGCTGTTGGACCGATCAGCTCCATGCTTGCCACAATGGTAGAGCTGGATGAGATCTGGTGCATATCCTAAGTTCAGACACATAGGTCACATGACAAGGCCGCCATCTTGGATTAAAAACGAAATTTTCAATGCCGAATTGCGCACCTTTCTGAGGGTCTGAGTGCTCCAAATTTTTTATGGTAGTAGCACTAGGAGAAGGGCTACAAATTTCATCAAAAAAAACTTTAGCGGTCACGTGATATTTTTTTTTCTAGAATTTTTTTAATTTTGTTTTGCATCTCATTTGCATAATTTTCGACTAATCAACTAACCCTGCATAAGTTTGAAAGATCAGATGACATAGTATTTAATTCCAAAATATGAAGTCCAGGCGATAAGCCGTTTTTTAGAAGAAGATTTTAGAATGTTTTTTCATATTTTTTTGTTCTTTTATATGGTCACGTGACCTCATTTTATAGACATAATTGCTATATCTCAAGCACTGTTACAGATAAGGACATGTAACCAGTGCAATATTAAAGTGATGGTACAAGAAATTTTACTAACAAACAAGATGACCATATATGGTCATGTGATCTCATTAAATATGCATGAATGTAATATATCAAGCACTGTTACAGATAGGGACATGCAACCTGTGCAATATCGAAGCTATAAGACACGAGATGTGACTAACTAATGTGATGACCATATATGGTCATGTGACTTCATCAAATATACATAAATGTAATAACTCAAGCACAGTTACAGACAGGAACATGCAACCAGTGCAATATTGAAGTGATGGTACATGAAATTTTACTAACAAACAAGATGACCATATATGGTCATGTGACCTCATTGAATATGCATAAATGTAATATATCAAGCACTGTAAGAGTTAGGGACATGCAACCTGTGCAATATCGAAGCTATGGGTCAAGAGATGTGACTAACTAATGTGATGACCATATATGGTCATGTGACTTCATTAAATATGCATAATTGAATTATCTCAAGCACTGTTACAGACATGAACATGCAACCTGTGCAAAATCGAAGCTGTGGGACATGAGATGTGAGTAACTAATGTGATGACCGTATATGGTCATGTGACGTCATTAAATATGCATAATTGTAATATATCAAGCAGAATCACAGATAGAGACATGCAACCTATGCAATATCGAAGCTATGATACAAGAGATGTGGCTAACTAATGTGATGACCATATATGGTCATGTAATTTCATCAAATATGCATAAATGTAATAACTCAAGCACTGTTACAGATAGGAACATGCAACCAGTGCAATATTGAAGCTATTGCACAACAGAAGTGACTAACACATCCGATGACCATATATGGTCATGTGACCTCATCAAATATGCATAAATGTTATATCTCAAGCACTGTTACAGATAGGAACATGCAACCAGTGCAATATTGAAGCTATTGCACAACAGAAGTCACTAACATATCCGATGACCTTATATGGTCATGTGACCTCATCAAATAAGCATAAATGTAATAACTCAAGCACTATTACAGACGGGAACATGCAACCTGTGCAATATCGAATCTATGGAACAAGAGATGTGACTAACTAATGTGATGACCATATATGGTCATGTGACCTCATCAAATATGCATAAATGTTATATTTGAAACACAGTAACAGATAGAAACACACAACCTGTGCAATATCGAAGCTATGAGACAAGATATGTGACTAACACATCTGATGCCCATACACGGTCATGTGACATCATTAAATATGCATAAATGTAATAACTCAAGCACTGTTACAGACGGGAACATGCAACCTGTGCAATATCGAATCTATGGAACAAGAGATGTGACTAACTAATGTGATGACCACACATGGTCATGTGACCTCATCAAATATGCATAAATGTTATATCTCAAGCACTGTTACAGATAGGAACATGCAACCAATGCAATATTGAAGTTATTGCACAACAGAGCTGACAAAAACATCCGATGACCATATATGGTCATGGGACATCATTAAATATGCAAGATTGTAATACATTAAGCACTGTTACAGACAGGAACATGCAACATGTTTAGTATGAAGGCCATGCAATTTCCTTTAATATATTATTGTCAATGATGCTGATTTTGGAACGCTGCTAATAAGTCAGTGGGCTCGAAACCCGACATTGCTGCAACGCAGCTATATTTATTATTATTATTCTTCCGCCTAAATTTTTGGTCACGCTTTATGTCAACACCGTTGGACCGATCAGTTCCATACTTGCCACAGTGATAAAGCTGTATGAGATCTGGTGCATATCCTAAGTTCAGACACATAGGTCACATGACCAGGCCGCCATCTTGGATTAAAGGCGAAATTTTCAATGCCGAATTGCGCACCTTTCTGAGGGTCTGAGTGCTCCAATTTTTTTATGATAGTAGCAGTGCGACAAGGGCTACAAATATCATCAAAAAAACTTTAGCGGTCACGTGACTTTTTTTTTTAGAATTTTTTTAAATTTTGTTTTGCATCTCATTTGCATAATTTTCGACAAATCAACTAACCCTGAATAACTTTGAAAGATCATATGACATAGTATTTAATTCCAAAATATGGAAGTCCAGGCGAAAAGCCGTTTTTTATAAGAAGATTTTAGAATGTTTTTTCATATTTTTTGTTCTTTTATATGGTCACGTGACCTCATTTTATAGACATAATTGCAATATCTCAAGCACTGTTACAGATAGGAACATGCAACCAGTGCAATATTGAAGTGATGGTACATGACATTCTACTAACAAACAAGATGACCATATATGGTCATGTGATCCCATTAAATATGCATAAATGTAATATATCAAGCACTGTTACAGATAGGGACATGCAACCTGTGCAATATCGAAGCTATAAGACACGAGATGTGACTAACTAATGTGATGACCATATATGGTCATGTGACTTCATCAAATATACATAAATGTAATAACTCAAGCACAGTTACAGACGGGAACATGCAACCAGTGCAATATTGAAGTGATGGTACATGAAATTTTACTAACAAACAAGATGACCATATATGGTCATGTGACCTCATTGAATATGCATAAATGTAATATATCAAGCACTGCAAGAGTTAGGGACATGCAACCTGTGCAATATCGAAGGTATGGGTCAAGAGATGTGACTAACTAATGTGATGACCATATATGGTCATGTGACTTCATTAAATATGCATAATTGAATTATCTCAAGCACTGTTACAGATAGAAACATGCAACCTATGCAATATCGAAGCTATGAGACAAGAGATGTGACTAACTAATGTGATGACCATATATGGTCATGTAACTTCATCAAATATGCATAAATGTAATAACTCAAGCACTGTTACAGATAGGAACATGCAACCAATGCAATATTGAAGTTATTGCACAACAGAGCTGACTAACACATCCGATGACCATATATGGTCATGTGACCTCATCAAATAAGCATAAATGTAATAACTCAAGCACTATTACAGACGGGAACATGCAACCTGTGCAATATTGAAGTTATTGCACAACAGAGCTGACAAAAACATCAGATGACCATATATGGTCATGGGACATCATTAAATATGCGAGATTGTAATACCTTAAGCACTGTTACAGACAGGAACATGTAACATGTTTACTATGAAGGCCATGCAATTTCCTTTAATATATTATTGTCAATGATGCTGATTTTGGAACGCTGCTAATAAGTCAGTGGGCTCGAAACCCGACATTGCTGCAACGCAGCTATATTTAGGGTTTCGAGCCCATTTGGTCGAAACCCTATTGAAATTGTTCCGTTTATTATTATTATTATGATTCCGCCTAAATTTTTGGTCACGCTTTATGTCAACGCTGTTGGACCGATCAGCTCCATACTTGCCACAATGGTAAAGCTGGATGAGATCTGGTGCATATCCTAAGTTCAGACACATAGGTCACATGACCAGGCCGCCATCTTGGATTAAAGACGAAATTTTCAATGCCGAATTGCACACCTTTCTGAGGGTCTGAGTGCTCCAAATTTTTTATGGCAGTAGCAGTGGGAGAAGGGCTACAAATTTCATCAAAAAAAACTTTAGCGGTCACGTGACTAATTTTTTTCTAGAATTTTTTAAATTTTCTTTTGCATCTCATTTGCATAATTTTCGACTAATCAACTATCCCTGAATAACTTTGAAAGATCATATGACATAGTATTTAATTCCAAAATATGAAGTCCAGGCGATAAGCCGTTTTTTAGAAGAAGATTTTAGAATGTTTTTTCTTATTTTTTTTGTTCTTTTATATGGTCACGTGACCTCATTTTGTAGACATAATTGCAATATCTCAAGCACTGTTACAGATAGGGACATGCAACTAGTGCAATATTGAAGTGATGGTACAAGAAATTTTACTTACAAACAAGATGACCATATATGGTCATGTGACCTCATCAAATATGCGTAAATGTAATAAGTCAAGCACTGTTACAGACGGGAACATGCAACCTGTGCAATATTGAAGCTATGAGACAAGAGATGTGACTAACTAATGTGATGACCATATATGGTCATGTGAGCTCATCAAATATGGATAAATGTAATAACTCAAGCACTGTTACAGACAGGATCATGCAACTAGTGCAATATTGAAGGTCTTGCACAAGAGAGATGACTAACACATCTGATGACCATATATGGTCATGTGACCTCATCAAATATGCATAAATGTAATAACTCAAGCCCTGTTACAGATAGGAACATGTAACCAGTGCAATATTGAAATTATTGCACAACAGAGGTAACTAACATATCCGATGACCGTATATGGTCATGTGACCTCATCAAATATGCATAAATGTAATAACTCAAGCACTGTTACAGACAGGAACATGCAACTAGTGCAATATTGAAGGTCTTGCACAAGAGAGATGACTAACACATCTGATGACCATACACGGTCATGTGACATCAGTAAATATTCATAAATGTAATAACTCAAGCACTGTTACAGACGGGAACATGCAACCTGTGCAATATCGAATCTATGGAACAAGAGATGTGACTAACTAATGTAATGACCATATATGGTCATGTGACATCATTAAATATGCAAGATTGTAATACATTAAGCACTGTTACAGACAGGAACATGTAACATGTTTAGTATGAAGGCCATGCAATTTCCTTTAAAATATTATTGTCAATGATGCTGATTTTGGAACGCTGCTAATAAGGCAGTGGGCTCGAAACCCGACATTGCTGCAACGCAGCTATATTTATTATTATTAGGGTTTCGAGCCCATTTGGTCGAAACCCTTTTGTAATTGTTCCGTTTATTATTATTAGGGTTTCGAGCCCATTTGGTCGAAACCCTTTTGTAATTGTTCCGTTTATTATTATTATTATTATTATTATTATTATTATTCTTCCGCCTAAATTTTTGGTCACGCTTTATGTCAACACAGTTGGACCGATCAGTTTCATACTTGCCACAATGGTAAAGCTGTATGAGATCTGGTGCATATCCTAAGTTCAGACACATAGGTCACATGACCAGGCCGCCATCTTGGATTAAAGGCGAAATTTTCAATGCCGAATTGCGCACCTTTCTGAGGGTCTGAGTGCTCCAATTTTTTTCTGATAGTAGCAGTGCGACAAGGGCTACAAATTTCATCAAAAAAAACTTTAGCGGTCACGTGACTTTTTTTTTTAGAATTTTTTTAAATTTTGTTTTGCATCTCATTTGCATAATTTTCGACAAATCAACTAACCCTGAATAACTTTGAAAGATCATATGACATAGTATTTAATTTCAAAATATGGAAGTCCAGGCGAAAAGCCGTTTTTTATAAGAAGATTTTAGAATGTTTTTTCATATTTTTTTGTTCTTTTATATGGTCACGTGACCTCATTTTATAGACATAATTGCAATATCTCAAGCACTGTTACAGATAGGAACATGCAACCAGTGCAATATTGAAGTGATGGTACATGAAATTCTACTAACAAACAAGATGACCATATATGGTCATGTGATCTCATTAAATATGCATAAATGTAATATATCAAGCACTGTTACAGATAGGGACATGCAACCTGTGCAATATCGAAGCTATAAGACACGAGATGTGACTAACTAATGTGATGACCATATATGGTCATGTGACTTCATCAAATATGCATAAATGTAATAACTCAAGCACAGTTACAGACGGGAACATGCAACCAGTGCAATATTCAAGTGATGGTACATGAAATTTTACTAACAAACAAGATGACCATATATGGTCATGTGACCTCATTGAATATGCATAAATGTAATATATCAAGCACTGCAAGAGTTAGGGACATGCAACCTGTGCAATATCGAAGGTATGGGTGAAGAGAAGTGGCTAACTAATGTGATGACCATATATGGTCATGTGACTTCATTAAATATGCATAATTGAATTATCTCAAGCACTGTTACAGACATGAACATGCAACCTGTGCAAAATCAAAGCTGTGGGACATGAGATGTGAGTAACTAATGTGATGACCGTATATGGTCATGTGACGTCATTAAATATGCATAATTGTAATATCTCAAGCAGAATCACAGATAGAGACATGCAACCTATGCAATATCGAAGCTATGAGACAAGAGATGTGGCTAACTAATGTGATGACCATATATGGTCATGTAATTTCATCAAATATGCAAAAATGTAATAACTCAAGCACTGTTACAGATAGGAACATGCAACCAATGCAATATTGAAGTTATTGCACAACAGAGCTGACTAACACATCCGATGACCATATATGGTCATGTGACCTCATCAAATAAGCATAAATGTAATAACTCAAGCACTATTACAGACGGGAACATGCAACCTGTGCAATATTGAAGTTATTGCACAACAGAGCTGACAAAAACATCAGATGACCATATATGGTCATGGGACATCATTAAATATGCGAGATTGTAATACCTTAAGCACTGTTACAGACAGGAACATGTAACATGTTTACTATGAAGGCCATGCAATTTCCTTTAATATATTATTGTCAATGATGCTGATTTTGGAACGCTGCTAATAAGTCAGTGGGCTCGAAACCCGACATTGCTGCAACGCAGCTATATTTAGGGTTTCGAGCCCATTTGGTCGAAACCCTATTGAAATTGTTCCGTTTATTATTATTATTATGATTCCGCCTAAATTTTTGGTCACGCTTTATGTCAACGCTGTTGGACCGATCAGCTCCATACTTGCCACAATGGTAAAGCTGGATGAGATCTGGTGCATATCCTAAGTTCAGACACATAGGTCACATGACCAGGCCGCCATCTTGGATTAAAGACGAAATTTTCAATGCCGAATTGCACACCTTTCTGAGGGTCTGAGTGCTCCAAATTTTTTATGGCAGTAGCAGTGGGAGAAGGGCTACAAATTTCATCAAAAAAAACTTTAGCGGTCACGTGACTAATTTTTTTCTAGAATTTTTTAAATTTTCTTTTGCATCTCATTTGCATAATTTTCGACTAATCAACTATCCCTGAATAACTTTGAAAGATCATATGACATAGTATTTAATTCCAAAATATGAAGTCCAGGCGATAAGCCGTTTTTTAGAAGAAGATTTTAGAATGTTTTTTCTTATTTTTTTTGTTCTTTTATATGGTCACGTGACCTCATTTTGTAGACATAATTGCAATATCTCAAGCACTGTTACAGATAGGGACATGCAACTAGTGCAATATTGAAGTGATGGTACAAGAAATTTTACTTACAAACAAGATGACCATATATGGTCATGTGACCTCATCAAATATGCGTAAATGTAATAAGTCAAGCACTGTTACAGACGGGAACATGCAACCTGTGCAATATTGAAGCTATGAGACAAGAGATGTGACTAACTAATGTGATGACCATATATGGTCATGTGAGCTCATCAAATATGGATAAATGTAATAACTCAAGCACTGTTACAGACAGGATCATGCAACTAGTGCAATATTGAAGGTCTTGCACAAGAGAGATGACTAACACATCTGATGACCATATATGGTCATGTGACCTCATCAAATATGCATAAATGTAATAACTCAAGCCCTGTTACAGATAGGAACATGTAACCAGTGCAATATTGAAATTATTGCACAACAGAGGTAACTAACATATCCGATGACCGTATATGGTCATGTGACCTCATCAAATATGCATAAATGTAATAACTCAAGCACTGTTACAGACAGGAACATGCAACTAGTGCAATATTGAAGGTCTTGCACAAGAGAGATGACTAACACATCTGATGACCATACACGGTCATGTGACATCAGTAAATATTCATAAATGTAATAACTACAGCACTGTTACAGACGGGAACATGCAACCTGTGCAATATCGAATCTATGGAACAAGAGATGTGACTAACTAATGTAATGACCATATATGGTCATGTGACATCATTAAATATGCAAGATTGTAATACATTAAGCACTGTTACAGACAGGAACATGTAACATGTTTAGTATGAAGGCCATGCAATTTCCTTTAAAATATTATTGTCAATGATGCTGATTTTGGAACGCTGCTAATAAGGCAGTGGGCTCGAAACCCGACATTGCTGCAACGCAGCTATATTTATTATTATTAGGGTTTCGAGCCCATTTGGTCGAAACCCTTTTGTAATTGTTCCGTTTATTATTATTAGGGTTTCGAGCCCATTTGGTCGAAACCCTTTTGTAATTGTTCCGTTTATTATTATTATTATTATTATTATTATTATTATTCTTCCGCCTAAATTTTTGGTCACGCTTTATGTCAACACAGTTGGACCGATCAGTTTCATACTTGCCACAATGGTAAAGCTGTATGAGATCTGGTGCATATCCTAAGTTCAGACACATAGGTCACATGACCAGGCCGCCATCTTGGATTAAAGGCGAAATTTTCAATGCCGAATTGCGCACCTTTCTGAGGGTCTGAGTGCTCCAATTTTTTTCTGATAGTAGCAGTGCGACAAGGGCTACAAATTTCATCAAAAAAAACTTTAGCGGTCACGTGACTTTTTTTTTTAGAATTTTTTTAAATTTTGTTTTGCATCTCATTTGCATAATTTTCGACAAATCAACTAACCCTGAATAACTTTGAAAGATCATATGACATAGTATTTAATTTCAAAATATGGAAGTCCAGGCGAAAAGCCGTTTTTTATAAGAAGATTTTAGAATGTTTTTTCATATTTTTTTGTTCTTTTATATGGTCACGTGACCTCATTTTATAGACATAATTGCAATATCTCAAGCACTGTTACAGATAGGAACATGCAACCAGTGCAATATTGAAGTGATGGTACATGAAATTCTACTAACAAACAAGATGACCATATATGGTCATGTGATCTCATTAAATATGCATAAATGTAATATATCAAGCACTGTTACAGATAGGGACATGCAACCTGTGCAATATCGAAGCTATAAGACACGAGATGTGACTAACTAATGTGATGACCATATATGGTCATGTGACTTCATCAAATATGCATAAATGTAATAACTCAAGCACAGTTACAGACGGGAACATGCAACCAGTGCAATATTCAAGTGATGGTACATGAAATTTTACTAACAAACAAGATGACCATATATGGTCATGTGACCTCATTGAATATGCATAAATGTAATATATCAAGCACTGCAAGAGTTAGGGACATGCAACCTGTGCAATATCGAAGGTATGGGTGAAGAGAAGTGGCTAACTAATGTGATGACCATATATGGTCATGTGACTTCATTAAATATGCATAATTGAATTATCTCAAGCACTGTTACAGACATGAACATGCAACCTGTGCAAAATCAAAGCTGTGGGACATGAGATGTGAGTAACTAATGTGATGACCGTATATGGTCATGTGACGTCATTAAATATGCATAATTGTAATATCTCAAGCAGAATCACAGATAGAGACATGCAACCTATGCAATATCGAAGCTATGAGACAAGAGATGTGGCTAACTAATGTGATGACCATATATGGTCATGTAATTTCATCAAATATGCAAAAATGTAATAACTCAAGCACTGTTACAGATAGGAACATGCAACCAGTGCAATATTGAAGCTATTGCACAACAGAAGTGACTAACACATCCGATGACCATATTTGGTCATGTGACCTCATCAAATATGCATAAATGTTATATCTCAAGCACTGTTACAGATAGGAACATGCAACCAGTGCAATATTGAAGCTATTGCATAACAGAAATCACTAACATATCCGATGACCATATATGGTCATGTGACCTCATCAAATAAGCATAAATGTAATAACTCAATCACTATTACAGACGGGAACATGCAACCTGTGCAATATCGAATCTATGGAACAAGAGATGTGACTAACTAATGTGATGACGATATATGGTCATGTGACCTCATCAAATATGCATAAATGTTATATCTCAAGCACTGTTACAGATAGGAACATGCAACCAATGCAATATTGAAGTTATTGCACAACAGAGCTGACAAAAACATCAGATGACCATATATGGTCATGGGACATAATTAAATATGCGAGATTATAATACCTTAAGCACTGTTACAGACAGGAACATGTAACATGTTTAGTATGAAGGCCATGCAATTTCCTTTAATATATTATTGTCAATGATGCTGATTTTGGAACGTTGCTAATAAGTCAGTGGGCTCGAAACCCGACATTGCTGCAACGCAGCTATATTTATTATTATTATTATTATTATTCTTCCGCCTAAATTTTTGGTCACGCTTTATGTCAACGCCGTTGGACCGATCAATTCAATACTTGCCACAATGGTAAAGCTATATGAGATCTGGTGCATATCCTAAGTTCAGACACATAGGTCACATGACCAGGCCGCCGTCTTGGATTAAAGGCGAAATTTTCAATGCCGAATTGCGCACCTTTCTGAGGGTCTGAGTGCTCCAATTTTTTTATGATAGTAGCAGTACGACAAGGGCTACACATTTCATCAAAAAAAACTTTAGCGGTCACGTGACTTTTTTTTTTAGAATTTTTTTAAATTTTGTTTTGCATCTCATTTGCATAATTTTCGACAAATCAACTAACCCTGAATAACTTTGAAAGATCATATGACATAGTATTTAATTCCAAAATATGCAGTCGAGGCGATAAGCCGTTTTTTATAAGAAGATTTTAGAATGTTTTTTCATATTTTTTGTTCTTTTATATGGTCACGTGACCTCATTTTATAGACATAATTGCAATATCTCAAGCACTGTTACAGATAGGAACATGCAACCAGTGCAATATTGAAGTGATGGTACATGAAATTCTACTAACAAACAAGATGACCATATATGGTCATGTGATCTCATTAAATATGTATAAATGTAATATATCATGCACTGTTACAGATAGGGACATGCAACCTTTGCAATATCGAAGCTATAAGACACGAGATGTGACTAACTAATGTGATGACCATATATGGTCATGTGACTTCATCAAATATGCATAAATGTAATAACTCAAGCACTGTTACAGACGGGAACGTGCAACCTGCGTAATATCAAAGCTATGAGACAAGAGATGGGACTAACTAATGTGATGACCATATATGGTCATGTGACCTCATCAAATATGCATAATTGCAATATCTCAAGCACTGTTACAGACAGGAACATGCAACCAGTGCAATATCGAAGTTATTGCACAACAGAAGTGACTAACACATCTGATGCCCATACACGGTCATGTGACATCATTAAATATGCATAAATGTAATAACTCAAGCACTGTTACAGACGGGAACATGCAACCTGAGCAACATTGAATATATGGAACAAGAGATGTGACTAACTAACGTGATGGCCATATATGGTCATGTGACCTCGTCAAATATGCGTAAATGTTATATGTCAAGCACTGTTACAGATAGGACCATGCATCCAGTGCAATATTGAAGTTATTGCACAACAGAACTGACTAACACATCTGATGGCCATATATGGTCATGTGACATCATTAAATATGCATAATTGTAATACCTTAAGCACTGTTACAGACAGGAACATGTAACATGTTTAGTATGAAGGCCATGCAATTCCTTTAATATATTCTTGTCAATGATGCTGATTTTGGAACGCTGCTAATAAGTCAGTGGGCTCGAAACCCGACATTGCTGCAACGCAGCTATATTTAGGGTTTCGAGCCCATTTGGTCGAAACCCTATTGAAATTGTTCCGTTTATTATTAGGGTTTCGAGCCCATTTGGTCGAAACCCTTTTGTAATTGTTCCGTTTATTATTATTATTATTATTATTATTATTATTATTCTTCCGCCTAAATTTTTGGTCACGCTTTATGTCAACGCCGTTGGACCGATCAATTCAATACTTGCCACAATGGTAAAGCTATATGAGATCTGGTGCATATCCTAAGTTCAGACACGTATGTCACATGACCAGGCCGCCATCTTGGATTAAAGGCGAAATTTTCAATGCCGAATTGCGCACCTTTCTGAGGGTCTGAGTGCTCCATTTTTTTTATGATAGTAGCAGTGCGACAAGGGCAACAAATATCATCAAAAAAAACTTTAGCGGTCACGTGACTTTTTTTTTTAGAATTTTTTTAAATTTTGTTTTGCATCTCATTTGCATAATTTTCGACAAATCAACTAACCCTGAATAACTTTGAAAGATCATATGACATAGTATTTAATTCCAAAATATGGAAGTCCATGCGATAAGCCGTTTTTTATAAGAAGATTTTAGAATGTTTTTTTCATATTTTTTTGTTCTTTTATATGGTCACGTGACCTCATTTTATAGACATAATTGCAATATCTCAAGCACTGTTACAGATAGGAACATGCAACCAGTGCAATATTGAAGTGATGGTACATGAAATTCTACTAACAAACAAGATGACCATATATGGTCATGTGATCTCATTAAATATGCATAAATGTAATATATCAAGCACTGTTACAGATAGGGACATGCAACCTGTGCAATATCGAAGCTATAAAACACGAGATGAGACTAACTAATGTGATGACCATATATGGTCATGTGACTTCATCAAATATGCATAAATGTAATAACTTAAGCACAGTTACAGACGGGAACATGCAACCAGTGCAATATTGAAGTGATGGTACATGAAATTTTACTAACAAACAAGATGACCATATATGGTCATGTGACCTCATTGAATATGCATAAATGTAATATATCAAGCACTGCAAGATTTAGGGACATGCAACCTGTGCAATATCGAAGGTATGGGTCAAGAGATGTGGCAAACTAATCTGATGACCATATATGGTCATGTGACTTCATTAAATATGCATAATTCAATTATCTCAAGCACTGTTACAGACATGAACATGCAACCTGTGCAAAATCGAAGCTGTGGGACATGAGATGTGAGTAACTAATGTGATGACCGTATATGGTCATGTGACGTCATTAAATATGCATAATTGTAATATCTCAAGCAGAATCACAGATAGAGACATGCAACCTATGCAATATCGAAGCTATGAGACAAGAGATGTGGCTAACTAATGTGATGACCATATATGGTCATGTAATTTCATCAAATATGCATAAATGTAATAACTCAAGCACTGTTACAGATAGGAACATGCAACCAGTGCAATATTGAAGCTATTGCACAACAGAAGTCACTAACATATCCAATGACCATATATGGTCATGTGACCTCATTAAATAAGCATAAATGTAATAACTCAAGCACTATTACAGACGGGAACATGCAACCAGTGCAATATTGAAGTGATGGTACATGAAATTTTACTAACAAACAAGATGACCATATATGGTCATGTGACCTCATTGAATATGCATAAATGTAATATATCAAGCACTGTTACAGACGGGAACATGCAACCTGTGCAATATCGAAGCTATGGGACAAGAGATGTGACTAACTAATGTGATGACCATATATGGTCATGTGACCTCATCAAATATGCATAAATGTTATATCTCAAGCACTGTTACAGATAGGAAAATGCAACCAATGCAATATTGAAGTTATTGCACAACAGAGCTGACAAAAACATCCAATGACCATATATGGTCATGGGACATCATTAAATATGCAAGATTGTAATACCTTAAGCACTGTTACAGACAGGAACATGCAACATGTTTAGTATGAAGGCCATGCAATTTCCATTAATATATTATTGTCAATGTTGCTGATTTTGGAACGCTGCGAATAAGTCAGTGGGCTCGAAACCCGACATTGCTGCAACGCAGCTATATTTATTATTATTATGATTCCGCCTAAATTTTTGGTCACGCTTTATGTCAACGCCGTTGGACCGATCAATTCAATACTTGCCACAATGGTAAAGCTATATGAGATCTGGTGCATATCCTAAGTTCAGACACATAGGTCACATGACCAGGCCGCCATCTTGGATTAAAGGCGAAATTTTCAATGCCGAATTGCGCACCTTTCTGAGGGTCTGAGTGCTCCAATTTTTTTATGATAGTAGCAGTGCGACAAGAGCTACAAATTTCATCAAAAAAAACTTTAGCGATCACGTGACTTTTTTTTTTAGAATTTTTTTAAATTTTGTTTTGCATCTCATTTGCATAATTTTCGACAAATCAACTAACCCTGAATAACTTTGAAAGATCATATGACATAGTATTTAATTCCAAAATATTGAGTCCATGCGATAAGCCGTTTTTTATAAGAAGATTTTAGAATGTTTTTCCATATTTTTTTGTTCTTTTACATGGTCACGTGACCTCATTTTTTAGACATAATTGCAATATCTCAAGCACTGTTACAGATAGGAACATGCAACCAGTGCAATATTGAAGTGATGGTACATGAAATTCTACTAACAAACAAGATGACCATATATGGTCATGTGATCTCATTAAATATGCATAAATGTAATATATCAAGCACTGTTACCGATAGGGACATGCAACCTGTGCAATATCGAAGCTATAAGACACGAGATGTGACTAACTAATGTGATGACCATATATGGTCATGTGACTTCATCAAATATGCATAAATGTAATAACTCAAGCACAGTTACAGACGGGAACATGCAACCAGTGCAATATTGAAGTGATGGTACATGAAATTTTACTAACAAACAAGATGACTATATATGGTCATGTGACCTCATTGAATATGCATAAATGTAATATATCAAGCACTGCAAGAGTTAGTTACATGCAACCTGTGCAATATCGGAGGTATGGGTCAAGAGATGTGACAAACTAATGTGATGACCATATATGGTCATGTGACTTCATTGAATATGCATAAATGTAATATATCAAGCACTGCAAGAGTTAGTTACATGCAACCTGTGCAATATCGGAGGTATGTGTCAAGAGATGTGACAAACTAATGTGATGACCATATATGGTCATGTGACTTCATTAAATATGCATAATTGAATTATCTCAAGCACTGTTAGATAGAAACATGCAACCCGTGCAAAATCGAAGCTATGGGACATGAGATGTGAGTAACTAATGTGATAACCGTATATGGTCATGTGACGTCATTAAATATGCATAATTGTAATATCTCAAGCAGAATCACAGATAGAGACATGCAACCTATGCAATATCGAAGCTATGAGACAAGAGATGTGGCTAACTAATGTGATGACCATATATGGTCACGTAATTTCATCAAATATGCATAAATGTAATAACTCAAGCACTGTTACAGATAGGAACATGCAACCAGTGCAATATTGAAGCTATTGCACAACAGAAGTGACTAACATATCCGATGACCATATATGGTAATGTGACCTCATCAAATAAGCATAAATGTAATAAATCAAGCACTATTACAGACGGGAACATGCAATCTGTGCAATATCGAATCTATGGAACAAGAGATGTGACTAACTAATGTGATGACCATATATGGTCATGTGACCTCGTCAAATATGCATAAATGTTATATCTCAAGCACTGTTACAGATAGGAACATGCAACCAATGCAATATTGAAGTTATTGCACAACAGAGCTGACAAAAACATCAGATGACCATATATGGTCATGGGACATCATTAAATATGCGAGATTGTAATACCTTAATCACTGTTACAGACAGGAACATGTAACATGTTTAGTATGAAGGCCATGCAATTTCCTTTAATATATTATTGTCAATGATGCTGATTTTGGAACGCTGCTAATAAGTCAGTGGGCTCGAAACCCGACATTGCTGCAACGCAGCTATATTTAGGGTTTCGAGCCCATTTGGTCGAAACCCTTTTGTAATTGTTCCGTTTATTATTATTATTATTAGGGTTTCGAGCCCATTTGGTCGAAACCCTTTTGTAATTGTTCCGTTTATTATTATTATTATTATTATTATTATTATTATTCTTCCGCCTAAATTTTTGGTCACGCTTTATGTCAACACCGTTGGACCGATCAGTTTCATACTTGCCACAATGGTAAAGCTGTACGAGATCTGGTGCATATCCTAAGTTCAGACACATAGGTCACATGACCAGGCCGCCATCTTGGATTAAAGGCGAAATTTTCAATGCCGAATTGCGCACCTTTCTGAGGGTCTGAGTGCTCCAATTTTTTTTATGATAGTAGCAGTGCGACAAGGGCTACAAATTTCATCAAAAAAAACTTTAGCGGTCACGTGACTTTTTTTTTTAGAATTTTTTTAAATTTTGTTTTGCATCTCATTTGCATAATTTTCGACAAATCAACTAACCCTGAATAACTTTGAAAGATCATATGACATAGTATTTAATTCAAAAATATGGAAGTCCAGGCGAAAAGCCGTTTTTTATAAGAAGATTTTAGAATGTTTTTTCATATTTTTTTGTTCTTTTATATGGTCACGTGACCTCATTTTATAGACATAATTGCAATATCTCAAGCACTGTTACAGACATGAACATGCAACCTGTGCAAAATCGAAGCTGTGGGATATGAGATGTGAGTAACTAATGTGATGACCGTATATGGTCATGTGATCTCATTAAATATGCATAATTGTAATATCTCAAGCAGAATCACAGATAGAGACATGCAACCTATGCAATATCGAAGCTATGAGACAAGAGATGAGGCTAACTAATGTGATGACCATATATGGTCATGTAATTTCATCAAATATGCATAAATGTAATAACTCAAGCACTGTTACAGATAGGAACATGCAGCCAGTGCAATATTGAAGCTATTGCACAACAGAAGTGACTAACACATCCGATGACCATATATGGTCATGTGACCTCATCAAATATGCATAAATGTTATATCTCAAGCACTGATACAGATAGGAACATGCAACCTGTGCAATATCGAAGCTATGGAACAAGAGATGTGAATAACTAATGTGATGACCATATATGGTCATGTGACCTCATCAAATATGCATAAATGTAATAACTCAAGCACTGTTACAGACGGGAACATGCAACCTGTGCAATATCGAATCTATGGGACAAGAGATGTGACTAACTAATGTGATGACCATATATGGTCATGTGACATCATTAAATATGCAAGATTGTAATACCTTAAGCACTGTTACAGACAGGAACATGTAACATGTTTAGTATGAAGGCCATGCCATTTCCTTTAATATATTAATGTCAATAATGCTGATTTTGGAACGCTGCTAATAAGTCAGTGGGCTCGAAACCCGACATTGCTGCAACGCAGCTATATTTATTATTATTATTATTATTATTCTTCCGCCTAAATTTTTGGTCACGCTTTATGTCAACACCGTTGGACCGATCAGTTCCATACTTGCCACAATGGTAAAGCTGTATGAGATCTGGTGCATATCCTAAGTTCAGACACATAGGTCACATGACCAGGCCGCCATCTTGGATTAAAGGCGAAATTTTCAATGCCGAATTGCGCACCTTTCTGAGGGTCTGAGTGCTCCAATTTTTTTATGATAGTAGCAGTGCGACAAGGGCTACAAATTTCATCAAAAAAAACTTTAGCGGTCACGTGACTTTTTTTTTTAGAATTTTTTTAAATTTTGTTTTGCATCTCATTTGCATAATTTTCGACAAATCAACTAACCCTGAATAACTTTGAAAGATCATATGACATAGTATTTAATTCCAAAATATGGAAGTCCAGGCGAAAAGCCGTTTTTTATAAGAAGATTTTAGAATGTTTTTTCATATTTTTTTGTTCTTTTATATGGTCACGTGACCTCATTTTATAGACATAATTGCAATATCTCAAGCACTGTTACAGATAGGAACATGCAACCAGTGCAATATTGAAGTGATGATACATGAAATTCTACTAACAAACAAGATGACCATATATGGTCATGTGATCTCATTAAATATGCATAAATGTAATATATCAAGCACTGTTACAGATAGGGACATGCAACCTGTGCAATATCGAAGCTATAAGACACGAGATGTGACTAACTAATGTGATGACCATATATGGTCATGTGACTTCATCAAATATGCATAAATGTAATAACTCAAGCACAGTTACAGACGGGAACATGCAACCAGTGCAATATTGAAGTGATGGTACATGAAATTTTACTAACAAACAAGATGACCATATATGGTCATGTGACCTCACTGATTATGCATAAATGTAATATATCAAGCACTGCAAGAGTTAGGGACATGCAACCTGTGCAATATCGAAGGTATGGGTCAAGAGATGTGACTAACTAATGTGATGACCATATATGGTCATGTGACTTCATTAAATATGCATAATTGAATTATCTCAAGCACTGTTACAGACATGAACATGCAACCTATGCAATATCGAAGCTATGAGACAAGAGATGTGGCTAACTAATGTGATGACCATATATGGTCATGTAATTTCATCAAATATGCATAAATGTAATAACTCAAGCACTGTTACAGATAGGAACATGCAACCAGTGCAATATTGAAGCTATTGCACAACAGAAGTGACTAACACATCCGATGACCATATATGGTCATGGACATCATTAAATAGGCAAGATTGTAATACCTTAAGCACTGTTACAGACAGGAACATGCAACATGTTTAGTATGAAGGCCATGCAATTTCCTTTAATATATTATTGTCAATGATGCTGATTTTGGAACATTGCTAATAAGTCAGTGGGCTCGAAACCCGACATTGCTGCAACGCAGCTATATTTATTATTATTATTCTTCCGCCTAAATTTTTGGTCACGCTTTATGTCAACACCGTTGGACCGATCAGTTCCATACTTGCCACAATGGTAAAGCTGTATGAGATCTGGTGCATATCCTAAGTTCAGACACATAGGTCACATGACCAGGCCGCCATCTTGGATTAAAGGCGAAATTTTCAATGCCGAATTGCGCACCTTTCTGAGGGTCTGAGTGCTCCAATTTTTTTATGATAGTAGCAGTGCGACAAGGGCTACAAATTTCATCAAAAAAAACTTTAGCGGTCACGTGACTAATTTTTTTCTAGAATTTTTTTAATTTTCTTTTGCATCTCATTTGCATAATTTTCGACTAATCAACTATCCCTGAATAACTTTGAAAGATCATATGACATAGTATTTAATTCCAAAATATGAAGTCCAGGCGATAAGCCGTTTTTTAGAAGAAGATTTTAGAATGTTTTTTCATATTTTTTTTGTTCTTTTATATGGTCACGTGACCTCATTTTATAGACATAATTGCAATATCTCAAGCACTGTTACAGATAGGAACATGCAACCAGTGCAATATTGAAGTGATGGTACATGAAATTCTACTAACAAACAAGATGACTATATATGGTCATGTGATCTCATTAAATATGCATAAATGTAATATATCAAGCACTGTTACAGATAGCGACATGCAACCTGTGCAATATCGAAGCTATAAGACACGAGATGTGACTAACTAATGTGATGACCATATATGGTCATGTGACTTCATCAAATATGCATCAATGTAATAACTCAAGAACAGTTACAGACGGGAACATGCAACCAGTGCAATATTGAAGTGATGGTACATGAAATTTTACTAACAAACAAGATGACCATATATGGTCATGTGACCTCATTGAATATGATTAAATGTAATATATCAAGCACTGTAAGAGTTAGGGACATGCATCCTGTGCAATATCGAAGGTATGGGTCAAGAGATGTGACTAACTAATGTGATGACCATATATGGTCATGTGACTTCATTAAATATGCATAATTGAATTATCTCAAGCACTGTTACAGTTAGAAACATGCAACCTGTGCAATATCGAAGCTGTGAGACAAGAGATGTGACTAACTAATGTGATGACCATATATGGTCATGTAACTTCATCAAATATGCATACATGAAATAACTCAAGCACTGTTACAGACATGAACATGCAACCTGTGCAAAATCGAAGCTATGGGACATGAGATGTGAGTAACTAATGTGATGACCATATATGGTCATGTGACTTCAACAAATATGCATAAATGTAATAACTCAAGCACAGTTACAGACGGGAACATGCAACCAGTGCAATATTGTAGTGATGGTACATGAAATTTTACTAACAAACAAGATGACCATATATGGTCATGTGACCTCATTGAACATGCATAAATGTAATAACTCAAGCACAGTAAACAGACGGGAACATGCAACCTGTGCAATATCGAAGCTATGAGACAAGAGATGTGACTAACTAATGTGATGACCATATATGGTCATGTGACATCATCAAATATGCATCTCTAGCACTGTTACTGATAGAAACATACAACCAGTGCAATATTGAAGTTATTGCACAACAAAGGTGACTAACATATCCGATGACCATATATGGTCATATGACCTCATCAAATATGCATAAATGTAATAACTCCAGCACTGTTACAGATAGGAACATGCAACCAATGCCATATTGAAGTTACTGCACAACAGAGATGACAGCAATATCTGATGACCATATATGGTCATGTGACCTCATCAAACATGCATAAATATAATAACTCAATCACTGTCACATGCAACCTGTGCAATATCGAAACTATGGGACAAGAGATGTGAATAACTAATGTGATGACCATATATGGTCATGTGACCTCAACAAATATGCATAAATGTAATAACTCAAGCACTGTTACAGACAGGAACATGCAACTAGTGCAATATTGAAAGTCTTGCACAAGAGAGATGACTAACATATCTGATGCCCATACACGGTCATGTGACATCATTAAATATGCATAAATGTAATAACTCAAGCACTGTTACAGACGGGAACATGCAACCTGTGCAATATTGAATCTATGGAACAAGAGATGTGACTAACTAATGTGATGACCATATATGGTCATGTGACCTCGTCAAATATGCGTAAATGTTATATCTCAAGCACTGTTACAGATAGGAACATGCAACCAATGCAATATTGAAGTTATTGCACAACAGAGCTGACAAAAACATCCGATGACCATATATGGTCATGGGACATCATTAAATATGCAAGACTGTAATACCTTAAACACTGTTACAGACAGGAACATGTAACATGTTTAGTATGAAGACCATGCAATTCCTTTAATATATTATTGTCAGTGTTGCTGATTTTGGAACGCTGCTAATAAGTCAGTGGGCTCGAAACCCGACATTGCTGCAACGCAGCTATATTTAGGGTTTCGAGCCCATTTGGTCGAAACCCTTTTGTAATTGTTCCGTTTATTATTATTATTAGGGTTTCGAGCCCATTTGGTCGAAACCCTTTTGTAATTGTTCCGTTTATTATTATTATTATTAGGGTTTCGAGCCCATTTGGTCGAAACCCTATTGAAATTGTTCCGTTTATTAGGGTTTCGAGCCCATTTGGTCGAAACCCTTTTGTAATTGTTCCGTTTATTATTATTAGGTTTTCAAGACACATGTCTTGGAAACCTATTGTAATCGTTATGTTTTTTATTATTCCGCCAGATTTTTTCGCTAAGCGCCATTTCGACACCGTTGCACATATCTGTAAAAAATTTTCATATGTTTGTAAAGGTTGATGAGATCTAGTGCATATCCTAAGATGACGCATATTGATCACGTGGTACGGCGGCCATTTTGAATTTTAGGCAAAAAATGGCATGCTCATTTAAACACCTTTCTGAGGGCCTAGGAGTCTCAAACTTTCGCCTAAAAGAAGCATTGGCCCTAGAGCTACGTATATCAGAAAAAAAAAGTTGAACGGTCATGTGACTTTTTTTTCTAGAATTTTCTGAAATATTGTTTTGCATCTCATTTGCATAATTTTGATCGTATCGAAATTCCACGCCATAATTTTGAAGAACATCATACATACTACAGATTAATCAAAGAATCATGGAAGTGCGACCAGTAGTTTTGGAGCAGTTGATTTATGAATATTTTTCACATTTTATATAAAATAGTCAGCAATGTTGCATTATGGGAAAGGGGGGAGGGCCCATATACGATACACATTGAATTGACATATATTGAGAACTATTGCATATACAAACATGGAACTAACGCTATATTGAAGACATTGGACAAGAGAATTGACCAAAATATTGGATGACCATAAATGGTCATGCAACTCATTAAATATGCATGTCTCTAATATCTCAGGCACTATTGCAAGTACAAACATGGAACTAACGCTATATTGAAGACATTGGACAAGATAATTGACCAAGATATTGGATGACCATATATGGTCATGTAACTCATTAAATATGCATGTCTTTAATATCTCAGGCACTATTGCAAGTATAAACATGGAACCAATGCTATATTGAAGACATTGAACAAAAGAATTGATCAACATAGTGTATGACCATATATGGTCATATAACTCATTAAATATGCGTGTCTCTAATATCTCGGGCATTATTGCAAGTTCAAACATGGAATCAACGCTATATTGAAGACATAGGACGAGAGAATTGACCAACATATTCGATGACCATATATGGTCATAGAACTGACTAAATATGCATATCCATATATCTCGAACACTTTTAAAGATAGAAACATGTACCCAAACCTATATTGAAGACTTTGGACAAGATAATTGACCAACACAGTCGATGACCATATATGGTCATACAACTCATTAAATATGCATGTCTCTAATATCTCGAGTACTATTGTAAGCACAAACATGGAACCAATACTATATTGAAGACATTGGACAAAAGGATTGACCAACATATTCGATTACCATATATGGTCATAGAACACATTAAGTATGCATATCCATAATATCTCGAGCACTTTTAAAGATAGGGACATGTACCCAAACCTATACTGAAGACATTGGACAAGAGAATTGTCCAACATATGAGATGACCATATATGGTCATAGAACTCATTAAATATGCATGCCTCTAATATCTTAGGCACTGATGCAGGTAGGAACATGGAACCAATGCTATATTGAAGTCATTGGACAAGAGAATTGACAAACATACCTGATGACTATATATGGTCATATAACTCATTACATATGCATGGCAATAATATCTTGGACACTATCACATATACAAACATGGGACCAACGTTAATTTTGGGGGCTATTGCAAACAGTCATACCTGGCCATGCATTGCATGTGACTTGGCCATGTGCCATGGTCTTGAAAACCGGTCATTGCTGCTATGCAGCTATATTTATTATTATTATTATTCTTCCGCCTAAATTTTTGGTCACGCTTTATGTCAACGCCGTTGGACCAATCAATTCAATACTTGCCACAATGGTAAAGCTATATGAGATCTGGTGCATATCCTAAGTTCAGACACATAGGTCACATGACCAGGCCGCCATCTTGGATTAAAGGCGAAATTTTCAATGCCGAATTGCGCACCTTTCTGAGGGTCTGAGTGCTCCAATTTTTGTATGATAGCAGCAGTGTGATAAGGGCTACAAATTTAATTAAAAAAAACTTTAGCGGTCACGTGACTTTTTTTTTAAGAATTTTTTTAAATTTTGTTTTGCATCTCATTTGCATAATTGTCGACAAATCAACTAACCCTGAATAACTTTGAAAGATCATATGACATAGTATTTAATTCCAAAATATGCAGTCGAGGCGATGAGCCGTTTTTTATAAGAAGATTTTAGAATGTTTTTTCATATTTTTTGTTCTTTTATATGGTCACGTGACCTCATTTTATAGACATAATTGCAATATCTCTAGCACTGTTACAGATAGGAACATGCAACCAGTGCAATATTGAAGTGATGGTACATGAAATTCTACTAACAAACAAGATGACCATATATGGTCATGTGATCTCATTAAATATGCATAAATGTAATATATCATGCACTGTTACAGATAGGGACATGCAACCTTTGCAATATCGAAGCTATAAGACATGAGATGTGACTAACTAATGTGATGACCATATATGGTCATGTGACTTCATCAAATATGCATAAATGTAATAACTCAAGCACAGTTACAGACGGGAACATGCAACCAGTGCAATATTGAAGTGATGGTACATGAAATTTTATTAACAAACAAGATGACCATATATGGTCATGTGACCTTATTAAATATGCATAATTCAATTATCTCAAGCACTGTTACAGATAGAAACATGCAACCTGTGCAATATCGAAGCTATGAGACAAGAGATGTGACTAACTAATGTGATGACCATATATGGTCATGTAACTTCATCAAATATGCATACATGTAATAACTCAAGCACTGTTACAGACATGAACATGCAACCTGTGCAAAAACGAAGCTATGGGACATGAGATGTGAATAACTAATGTGGTGACCGTATATGGTCATGTGACGTCATTAAATATGCATAATTGTAATATCTCAAGCAGAATCACAGATAGAGACATGCAACCTATGCAATATCGAAACTATGAGACAAGAGATGTGACTAACTAATGTGATGACCATATATGGTCATGTAATTTCATCAAATATGCATAAATGTTATATCTCAAGCACTGTTACAGATAGGAACATGCAACCAGTGCAATATTGAAGCTATTTCACAACAGAAGTCACTAACATATCCGATGACCATATATGGTCATGTGACCTCATCAAATAAGCATAAATGTAATAACTCAAGTACTATTACAGACGGGAACATGCAACCTGTGCAATATCGAATCTATGGAATAAGAGATGTGACTAACTAATGTGATGACCATATATGGTCATGTGACCTCATCAAATATGCATAAATGTTATATTTGAAACACAGTAACAGATAGAAACACACAACCTGTGCAATATCGAAGCTATGAGACAAGATATGTGACTAACACATCTGATGCCCATACACGGTCATGTGACATCATTAAATATGCATAAATGTAATAACTCAAGCACTTTTGCAGACGGGAACATGCAACCTGTGCAATATCGAATCTATGGAACAAGAGATGTGACTAACTAATGTGATGACCACATATGGTCATGTGACCTCATCAAATATGCATAAATGTTATATCTCAAGCACTGTTACAGACAGGAATATGCAACATGTTTATAGTGAAGGCCATGCAATTTCCTTTAATATATTATTGTCAATGATGCTGATTTTGGAACGCTGCTAATAAGTCAGTGGGCTCGAAACCCGACATTGCTGCAACGCAGCTATATTTATTATTATTATTATGATTCCGCCTAAATTTTTGGTCACGCTTTATGTCAACGCCGTTGGACCGATCAATTCAATACTTGCCACAATGGTAAAGCTATATGAGATCTGGTGCATATCCTAAGTTCAGACACATAGGTCACATGACCAGGCCGCCACCTTGGATTAAAGGCGACATTTTCAATGCCGAATTGCGCACCTTTCTGAGGGTCTGAGTGCTCCAATTTTTTTATGATAGTAGCAGTGCGACAAGGGCTACAAATTTCATCAAAAAAAACTTTAGCGGTCACGTGACTTTTTTTTTTAGAATTTTTTTAAATTTTGTTTTGCATCTCATTTGCATAATTTTCGACCAATCAACTAACCCTGAATAACTTTGAAGGATCATATGACATAGTATTTAATTCCAAAATATTGAGTCCAGGCGATCAGCCGTTTTTTATAAGAAGATTTTAGAATGTTTTTCCATATTTTTTTGTTCTTTTACATGGTCACGTGACCTCATTTTTTAGACATAATTGCAATATCTCAAGCACTGTTACAGATAGGAACATGCAACCAGTGCAATATTGAAGTGATGGTACATGAAATTCTACTAACAAACAAGATGACCATACATGGTCATGTGATCTCATTAAATATGCATAAATGTAATATATCAAGCACTGTTACAGATAGGAACATGCAACCTGTGCAATATCGAAGCTATAAGACATGATATGTGACTAACTAATGTGATGACCATATATGGTCATGTGACTTCATCAAATATGCATAAATGTAATAACTCAAGCACAGTTACAGACGGGAACTTGCAACCAGTGCAATATTGAAGTGATGGTATATGAAATTTTACTAACAAACAAGATGACTATATATGGTCATGTGACCTCATTGAATATGCATAAATGTAATATATCAAGCACTGCAAGAGTTAGGGACATGCAACCTGTGCAATATCGAAGGTATGGGTCAAGAGATGTGGCTAACTTATGTGATGACCATATATGGTCATGTGACTTCATTAAATAAGCATAATTGAATTATCTCAAGCACTGTTACAGACATGAACATGCAACCTGTGCAAAATCGAAGCTGTGGGACATGAGGTGTGAGTAACTAATGTGATGACCGTATATGGTCATGTGACGTCATTAAATATGCATAATTGTAATATATCAAGCAGAATCACAGATAGAGACATGCAACCTATGCAATATCGAAGCTATGAGACAACAGATGTGGCTAACTAATGTGATGACCATATATGGTCATGTAATTTCATCAAATATGCATAAATGTAATAACTCAAGCACTGTTACAGATAGGAACATGCAACCAGTGCAATATTGAAGCTATTGCACAACAGAAGTGACTAACACATCCGATGACCATATATGGTCATGTGACCTCATCAAATAAGCATAAATGTTATATCTCAAGCACTGTTACAGATAGGAACATGCAACCAGTGCAATATTGAAGCTATTGCACAACAGAAGTCACTAACATATCCGATGACCATATATGGTCATGTGACCTCATCAAATAAGCATAAATGTAATAACTCAAGCACTATTACAGACGGGAACATGCAACCTGTGCAATATCGAATCTATGGAACAAGAGATGTGACTAACTAATGTGATGACCATATATGGTCATGTGACCTCATCAAATATGCATAAATGTTATATTTGAAACACAGTAACAGAAAGAAACACACAACCTGTGCAATATCGAAGCTATGAGACAAGATATGTGACTAACACATCTGATGCCCATACACAGTCATGTGACATCATTAAATATGCATAAATGTAATAACTCAAGCACTGTTACAGACATGAACATGCAACCTGTGCAAAATCGAAGCTATGGGACATGAGATGTGAGTAACTAATGTGATGACCATATATGGTCATGTGACTTCAACAAATATGCATAAATGTAATAACTCAAGCACAGTTACAGACGGGAACATGCAACCAGTGCAATATTGTAGTGATGGTACATGAAATTTTACTAACAAACAAGATGACCATATATGGTCATGTGACCTCATTGAACATGCATAAATGTAATAACTCAAGCACAGTAAACAGACGGGAACATGCAACCTGTGCAATATCGAAGCTATGAGACAAGAGATGTGACTAACTAATGTGATGACCATATATGGTCATGTGACATCATCAAATATGCATCTCTAGCACTGTTACTGATAGAAACATACAACCAGTGCAATATTGAAGTTATTGCACAACAAAGGTGACTAACATATCCGATGACCATATATGGTCATATGACCTCATCAAATACGCATAAATGTAATAACTCCAGCACTGTTACAGATAGGAACATGCAACCAATGCCATATTGAAGTTACTGCACAACAGAGATGACAGCAATATCTGATGACCATATATGGTCATGTGACCTCATCAAACATGCATAAATATAATAACTCAATCACTGTCACATGCAACCTGTGCAATATCGAAACTATGGGACAAGAGATGTGAATAACTAATGTGATGACCATATATGGTCATGTGACCTCAACAAATATGCATAAATGTAATAACTCAAGCACTGTTACAGACAGGAACATGCAACTAGTGCAATATTGAAAGTCTTGCACAAGAGAGATGACTAACATATCTGATGCCCATACACGGTCATGTGACATCATTAAATATGCATAAATGTAATAACTCAAGCACTGTTACAGACGGGAACATGCAACCTGTGCAATATTGAATCTATGGAACAAGAGATGTGACTAACTAATGTGATGACCATATATGGTCATGTGACCTCGTCAAATATGCGTAAATGTTATATCTCAAGCACTGTTACAGATAGGAACATGCAACCAATGCAATATTGAAGTTATTGCACAACAGAGCTGACAAAAACATCCGATGACCATATATGGTCATGGGACATCATTAAATATGCAAGACTGTAATACCTTAAACACTGTTACAGACAGGAACATGTAACATGTTTAGTATGAAGACCATGCAATTCCTTTAATATATTATTGTCAGTGTTGCTGATTTTGGAACGCTGCTAATAAGTCAGTGGGCTCGAAACCCGACATTGCTGCAACGCAGCTATATTTAGGGTTTCGAGCCCATTTGGTCGAAACCCTTTTGTAATTGTTCCGTTTATTATTATTATTAGGGTTTCGAGCCCATTTGGTCGAAACCCTTTTGTAATTGTTCCGTTTATTATTATTATTATTAGGGTTTCGAGCCCATTTGGTCGAAACCCTATTGAAATTGTTCCGTTTATTAGGGTTTCGAGCCCATTTGGTCGAAACCCTTTTGTAATTGTTAGGGTTTCGAGCCCATTTGGTCGAAACCCTATTGAAATTGTTCCGTTTATTATTAGGCTTTCAAGTCCCTTCAGGCTTGAAAGCCTATTGTTTTTGTTATGTTTATTATTATTATTATTATTATTATTATTATTATTATTATTATTATTATTATTATTATTATTCTTCCGCCAACTTCAAACGACTTCTTCTCTGAAACGGCTGGACCGTTTTGCCTGAAAATGTGTATATGCCTTCTACATGTCATGCCATTAAAAGTGACTGAAACAGATTTTCGATTAGTCACGTGGTTCGGCCGCCATCTTGAAACTCATTAAATATGCATGTCTCTTGTATCTCAAAAACTATTGCATGTACAAACATGGAACTAACGGTATATTGAAGGCGACGGACAAGAGAATTGGCCAAAATATTCGTTGACCATATATGGTCATAGAACTCATTAAATATGCATGTCTCTTATATCTCAAGCACTATTGCATGTACAAACGTGAAACTGACGCTATATTGAAGGAAATGGTCAAGAGAATGAGCCAACATATTCGTTGACCATATAAGGTCATATACCTCATTAAATATGCATACCTATAATATCTCAGGCACTATTACACATACAGACATGGAACCATTGCTATATTGAAGGCTTTGGACAAGAGAAATTGTCAACGTGTTTCATGACCATATATGGTCATATAACTCATTAAATATGCATGTCTCCAATATCTCAAGCACTATTGCATGTACAAACATGGAACTAACAGTATACCGAAGGCAATGGACAAGAAAATTGACCAACATATTCGTTGACCATATATGGTCATAGAACTCATTAAATATGCATGTCTCCAGTGTCTCAAGCACCATTGCAAGTATAAACATGGTACCAATGATATATTGAAGGCAATGGACAAGAAAATTGGCCAACATATCCGTTGACCATATATGGTCATAGAACTCATTAAATATGCATGTCTCGAATATCTCAAGCGCTATTCCATGTACAAACATGGAACAAACACTATATTGAAGGAAATCGAAAAGAGAATTGGCAAACATATCCGTTGACCATATATGGTCATAGATCTCATTAAATAAGCATGTCTCTAATATTTCAAGCAGTACTGCATGTACAGACAGGGTACCAACGCTATATTGAAGGCAATGGAAAGAGAATTGGCCAACATATCCGTTGACCATATATGGTCATAGAACTCATTCAATATGCATATATACAATATCTCGAGCACTATTGAAGTTAGAGACATGGAAATAGCGCTATAATGAAGGCATTGGGCCAGAACGTCATGTAACCTACACGTATATACATTGCACAAATCAAATCTTCAAACTTTTTTTTCCAAATTTAATAGTGTTATGGTCCTTTTTCTTGAAAGCCGTTAATAGCTGCTCTGCAGCTATATTTATTATTATTATTATTCTTCCGCCGTTTTTCGGTCACACTTTATGTCAACGCCGTTAGACTGATCAGCTCAGTACTTGCCACATTGGTAAAGCTGGATGAGATCTAGTGCATATCCTAAGTTCAGACACATAGGTCACATGACCAGGCCGCCATCTTGGATTAAAGGCGAAATTTTCAATGCCGAATTGCGCACCTTTCTGAGGGTCTGAGTGCTCCAATTTTTTTATGATAGTTGCAGTGCGACAAGGGCTACAAATTTCATCAAAAAAAACTTTAGCGGTCACGTGACTTTTTTTTTTAGAATTTTTTTAAATTTTGTTTTGCATCTCATTTGCATAATTTTCGACAAATCAACTAACCCTGAATAACTTTGAAAGATCGTATGACATAGTATTTAATTCCAAAATATGGAAGTCCAGGCGAAAAGCCGTTTTTTATAAGAAGATTTTAGAATGTTTTTTCATATTTTTTTGTTCTTTTATATGGTCACGTGACCTCATTTTATAGACATAATTGCAATATCTCAAGCACTGTTACAGATAGGAACATGCAACCAGTGCAATATTGAAGTGATGGTACATGAAATTCTACTAACAAACAAGATGACCATATATGGTCATGTGATCTCATTAAATATGCATAAATGTAATATATCAAGCACTGTTACAGATAGGGACATGCAACCTGTGCAATATCGAAGCTATAAGACACGAGATGTGACTAACTAATGTGATGACCATATATGGTCATGTGACTTCATCAAATATGCATAAATGTAATAACTCAAGCACAGTTACAGACGGGAACATGCAACCAGTGCAATATTGAAGGGATGGTACATGAAATTTTACTAACAAACAAGATGACCATATATGGTCATGTGACCTCATTGAATATGCATAAATGTAATATATCAAGCACTGCAAGAGTTAGGGACATGCAACTTGTGCAATATCGAAGGTATGGGTCAAGAGATGTGACTAACTAATGTGATGACCATATATGGTCATGTGACTTCATTAAATATGCATAATTGAATTATCTCAAGCACTGTTACAGACATGAACATGCAACCTGTGCAAAATCGAAGCTGTGGGACATGAGATGTGAGTAACTAATGTGATGACCGTATATGGTCATGTGACGTCATTAAATATGCATAATTGTAATATCTCAAGCAGAATCACAGATAGAGACATGTAACCTATGTAATATCGAAGCTATGAAACAAGAGATGTGGCTAACTATTGTGATGACCATATATGGTCATGTAATTTCATCAAATATGCATAAATGTAATAACTCAAGCACTGTTACAGATAGGAACATGCAACCAGTGCAATATTGAAGCTATTGCACAACAGAAGTGACTAACACATCCAATGAAAATATATGGTCATGTGACCTCATCAAATATGCATAAATGTTATATCTCAAGCACTGTTACAGATAGGAACATGCAACCAGTGCAATATTGAAGCAATTGCACAACAGAAGTCACTAACATATCCGATGACCACATATGGTCATGTGACCTCATCAAATATGCATAAATGTTACATCTCAAGCACTGTTACAGATAGGAAAATGCAACCAATGCAATATTGAATTTATTGCACAACAGAGCTGACAAAAACATTCGATGACCATATATGGTCATGGGACATCATTAAATATGCAAGATTGTAATACCTTAAGCACTGTTACAGACAGGAACATGCAACATGTTTAGTATGAAGGCCATGCAATTTCCTTTAATATATTATTGTCAATGATGCTGATTTTGGAACGCTGCTAATAAGTCAGTGGGCTCGAAACCCGACATTGCTGCAACGCAGCTATATTTATTATTATTATTCTTCCGCCGTTTTTTCGTCACACTTTATGGCAACACCGTTGGACCGATCAGTTCCATACTTGCCACAATTGTAAAGCTGTATGAGATCTGGTGCATATCCTAAGTTCAGACACATAGGTCACATGACCAGGCCGCCATCTTGGATTAAAGGCGAATATTTCAATGCCGAATTGCGCACCTTTCCGAGGGTCTGAGTGCTCCAATTTTTTTATGATAGTAGCAGTGCGACAAGGGCTACAAATTTCATCAAAAAAAACTTTAGCGGTCACGTGACTTTTTTTTTAGAATTTTTTTAAATTTTGTTTTGCATCTCATTTGCATAATTTTCGACAAATCAACTAACCCTGAATAACTTTGAAAGATCATATGACATAGTATTTAATTCCAAAATATGGAAGTCCAGGCGAAAAGCCGTTTTTTATAAGAAGATTTTAGAATGTTTTTTCATATTTTTTTGTTCTTTTATATGGTCACGTGACCTCATTTTATAGACATAATTGCAATATCTCAAGCACTGTTACAGATAGGAACATGCAACCAGTGCAATATTGAAGTGATGGTACATGAAATTCTACTAACAAACAAGATGACCATATATGGTCATGTGATCTCATTAAATATGCATAAATGTAATATATCAAGCACTGTTACAGATAGGGACATGCAACCTGTGCAATATCGAAGCTATAAGATACGAGATGTGACTAACTAATGTGATGACCATATATGGTCATGTGACTTCATCAAATATGCATAAATGTAATAACTCAAGCACAGTTACAGACGGGAACATGCAACCAGTGCAATATTGAAGTGATGGTACATGAAATTTTACTAACAAACAAGATGACCATATATGGTCATGTGTCCTCATTGAATATGCATAAATGTAATATATCAAGCACTGCAAGAGTTAGGAACATGCAACCTGTGCAATATCGAAGCTGTGGGACATGAGATGTGAGTAACTAATGTGATGACCGTATATGGTCATGTGACGTCATTAAATATGCATAATTGTAATATCTCAAGCAGAATCACAGATAGAGACATGCAACCTATGCAATATCGAAGCTATGAGACAAGAGATGTGGCTAACTAATGTGATGACCATATATGGTCATGTAATTTCATCAAATATGCATAAATGTAATAACTCAAGCACTGTTAAAGATAGGAACATGCAACCGGTGCAATATTGAAGCTATTGCACAACAGAAGTGACTAACACATCCGATGACCATATATGGTCATGTGACCTCATCAGATATGCATAAATGTTATATCTCAAGCATTGTTACAGATAGGAACATGCAACCAGTGCAATATTGAAGCTATTGCACAACAGAAGTCACTAACATATCCGATGACCATATATGGTCATGTGACCTCATCAAATAAGCATAAATGTAATAACTCAAGCACTATTACAGACGGGAACATGCAACCTGTGCAATATCGAATCTATGGAACAAGAGATGTGACTAACTAATGTGATGACCATATATGGTCATGTAACCTCATCAAATATGCATAAATGTTATATTTGAAACACAGTAACAGAAAGAAACACACAACCTGTGCAATATCGAAGCTATGAGACAAGATTTGTGACGAACACATCTGATGCCCATACACAGTCATGTAACATCATTAAATATGCATAAATGTTACATCTCAAGCACTGTTACAGATAGGAAAATGCAACCAATGCAATATTGAAGTTATTGCACAACAGAGCTGACAAAAACATCCGATGACCATATATGGTCATGGGACATCATTAAATATGCAAGATTGTAATACCTTAAGCACTGTTACAGACAGGAACATGCAACATGTTTAGTATGAAGGCCATGCAATTTCCTTTAATATATTACTGTCAATGATGCTGATTTTGGAACGCTGCTAATAAGTCAGTGGGCTCGAAACCCGACATTGCTGCAACGCAGCTATATTTCCGTTTATTATTATTATTAGGGTTTCGAGCCCATTTGGTCGAAACCCTATTGTAATTGTTCCGTTTATTATTATTATTATTATTATTATTATTATTATTCTTCCGCCTAAATTTTTGGTCACGCTTTATGTCAACGCCGTTGGACCGATCAATTCAATACTTGCCACAATGGTAAAGCTATATGAGATCTGGTGCATATCCTAAGTTCAGACACGTAGGTCACATGACCAGGCCGCCATCTTGGATTAAAGGCGAAATTTTCAATGCCGAATTGCGCACCTTTCTGAGGGTCTGAGTGCTCCATTTTTTTTATGATAGTAGCAGTGCGACAAGGGCTACAAATCTCATCAAAAAAAACTTTAGCGGTCACGTGACTTTTTTTTTTAGAATTTTTTTAAATTTTGTTTTGCATCTCATTTGCATAATTTTCGACAAATCAACTAACCCTGAATAACTTTGAAAGATCATATGACATAGTATTTAATTCCAAAATATCGAGTCCAGGCGATAAGCCGTTTTTTATAAGAAGATTTTAGAATGTTTTTTCATATTTTTTTGTTCTTTTATATGGTCACGTGACCTCATTTTATAGACATAATTGCAATATCTCAAGCACTGTTACAGATAGGAACATGCAACCAGTGCAATTTTGAAGTGATGGTACATGAAATTCTACTAACAAACAAGATGACCATATATGGTCATGTGATCTCATTAAATATGCATGAATGTAATATATCAAGCACTGTTACAGATAGGGACATGCAACCTGTGCAATATCAAAGCTATAAGACACGAGATGTGACTAACTAATGTCATGACCATATATGGTCATGTGACTTCATCAAATATACATAAATGTAATAACTCAAGCACTGTTACAGACGGGAACATGCAACCTGTGCAATATCGAAGCTATGGGACAAGAGATGTGACTAACTAATGTGATGACCATATATGGTCATGTGACCTCATCAAATATGCATAAATGTTATATTTGAAACACAGTAACAGATAGAAACACACAACCTGTGCAATATCGAAGCTATGAGACAAGATATGTGACTAACACATCTGATGCCCATACACGGTCATGTGACATCATTAAATATGCATAAATGTAATAACTCAAGCACTGTTACAGACGGGAACATGCAACCTGTGCAATATCGAATCTATGGAACAAGAGATGTGACTAACTAATGTGATGACCACATATGGTCATGTGACCTCATCAAATATGCATAAATGTTATATCTCAAGCACTGTTACAGATAGGAAAATGCAACCAATGCAATATTGAAGTTATTGCACAACAGAGCTGACAAAAACATCCGATGACCATATATGGTCATGGGACATCATTAAATATGCAAGATTGTAATACCTTAAGCACTGTTACAGACAGGAACATGCAACATGTTTAGTATGAAGGCCATGCAATTTCCTATAATATATTATTGTCAATGATGCTGATTTTGGAACGCTGCTAATAAGTCAGTGGGCTCGAAACCCGACATTGCTGCAACGCAGCTATATTTATTATTATTATTCTTCCGCCTAAATTTTTGGTCACGCTTTATGTCAACGCCGTTGGACCAATCAATTCAATACTTGCCACAATGGTAAAGCTATATGAGATCTGGTGCATATCCTAAGTTCAGACACATAGGTCACATGACCAGGCCGCCATCTTGGATTAAAGGCGAAATTTTCAATGCCGAATTGCGCACCTTTCTGAGGGTCTGAGTGCTCCAATTTTTGTATGATAGCAGCAGTGTGATAAGGGCTACAAATTTAATTAAAAAAAACTTTAGCGGTCACGTGACTTTTTTTTTAAGAATTTTTTTAAATTTTGTTTTGCATCTCATTTGCATAATTGTCGACAAATCAACTAACCCTGAATAACTTTGAAAGATCATATGACATAGTATTTAATTCCAAAATATGCAGTCGAGGCGATGAACCGTTTTTTATAAGAAGATTTTAGAATGTTTTTTCATATTTTTTGTTCTTTTATATGGTCACGTGACCTCATTTTATAGACATAATTGCAATATCTCTAGCACTGTTACAGATAGGAACATGCAACCAGTGCAATATTGAAGTGATGGTACATGAAATTCTACTAACAAACAAGATGACCATATATGGTCATGTGATCTCATTAAATATGCATAAATGTAATATATCATGCACTGTTACAGATAGGGACATGCAACCTTTGCAATATCGAAGCTATAAGACATGAGATGTGACTAACTAATGTGATGACCATATATGGTCATGTGACTTCATCAAATATGCATAAATGTAATAACTCAAGCACAGTTACAGACGGGAACATGCAACCAGTGCAATATTGAAGTGATGGTACATGAAATTTTATTAACAAACAAGATGACCATATATGGTCATGTGACCTTATTAAATATGCATAATTCAATGATCTCAAGCACTGTTACAGATAGAAACATGCAACCTGTGCAATATCGAAGCTATGAGACAAGAGATGTGACTAACTAATGTGATGACCATATATGGTCATGTAACTTCATCAAATATGCATACATGTAATAACTCAAGCACTGTTACAGACATGAACATGCAACCTGTGCAAAAACGAAGCTATGGGACATGAGATGTGAATAACTAATGTGGTGACCGTATATGGTCATGTGACGTCATTAAATATGCATAATTGTAATATCTCAAGCAGAATCACAGATAGAGACATGCAACCTATGCAATATCGAAGCTATGAGACAAGAGATGTGACTAACTAATGTGATGACCATATATGGTCATGTAATTTCATCAAATATGCATAAATGTTATATCTCAAGCACTGTTACAGATAGGAACATGCAACCAGTGCAATATTGAAGCTATTTCACAACAGAAGTCACTAACATATCCGATGACCATATATGGTCATGTGACCTCATCAAATAAGCATAAATGTAATAACTCAAGTACTATTACAGACGGGAACATGCAACCTGTGCAATATCGAATCTATGGAATAAGAGATGTGACTAACTAATGTGATGACCATATATGGTCATGTGACCTCATCAAATATGCATAAATGTTATATTTGAAACACAGTAACAGATAGAAACACACAACCTGTGCAATATCGAAGCTATGAGACAAGATATGTGACTAACACATCTGATGCCCATACACGGTCATGTGACATCATTAAATATGCATAAATGTAATAACTCAAGCACTTTTGCAGACGGGAACATGCAACCTGTGCAATATCGAATCTATGGAACAAGAGATGTGACTAACTAATGTGATGACCACATATGGTCATGTGACCTCATCAAATATGCATAAATGTTATATCTCAAGCACTGTTACAGACAGGAATATGCAACATGTTTATAGTGAAGGCCATGCAATTTCCTTTAATATATTATTGTCAATGATGCTGATTTTGGAACGCTGCTAATAAGTCAGTGGGCTCGAAACCCGACATTGCTGCAACGCAGCTATATTTATTATTATTATTATGATTCCGCCTAAATTTTTGGTCACGCTTTATGTCAACGCCGTTGGACCGATCAATTCAATACTTGCCACAATGGTAAAGCTATATGAGATCTGGTGCATATCCTAAGTTCAGACACATAGGTCACATGACCAGGCCGCCACCTTGGATTAAAGGCGACATTTTCAATGCCGAATTGCGCACCTTTCTGAGGGTCTGAGTGCTCCAATTTTTTTATGATAGTAGCAGTGCGACAAGGGCTACAAATTTCATCAAAAAAAACTTTAGCGGTCACGTGACTTTTTTTTTTAGAATTTTTTTAAATTTTGTTTTGCATCTCATTTGCATAATTTTCGACCAATCAACTAACCCTGAATAACTTTGAAGGATCATATGACATAGTATTTAATTCCAAAATATTGAGTCCAGGCGATCAGCCGTTTTTTATAAGAAGATTTTAGAATGTTTTTCCATATTTTTTTGTTCTTTTACATGGTCACGTGACCTCATTTTTTAGACATAATTGCAATATCTCAAGCACTGTTACAGATAGGAACATGCAACCAGTGCAATATTGAAGTGATGGTACATGAAATTCTACTAACAAACAAGATGACCATACATGGTCATGTGATCTCATTAAATATGCATAAATGTAATATATCAAGCACTGTTACAGATAGGAACATGCAACCTGTGCAATATCGAAGCTATAAGACATGATATGTGACTAACTAATGTGATGACCATATATGGTCATGTGACTTCATCAAATATGCATAAATGTAATAACTCAAGCACAGTTACAGACGGGAACTTGCAACCAGTGCAATATTGAAGTGATGGTATATGAAATTTTACTAACAAACAAGATGACTATATATGGTCATGTGACCTCATTGAATATGCATAAATGTAATATATCAAGCACTGCAAGAGTTAGGGACATGCAACCTGTGCAATATCGAAGGTATGGGTCAAGAGATGTGGCTAACTTATGTGATGACCATATATGGTCATGTGACTTCATTAAATAAGCATAATTGAATTATCTCAAGCACTGTTACAGACATGAACATGCAACCTGTGCAAAATCGAAGCTGTGGGACATGAGATGTGAGTAACTAATGTGATGACCGTATATGGTCATGTGACGTCATTAAATATGCATAATTGTAATATATCAAGCAGAATCACAGATAGAGACATGCAACCTATGCAATATCGAAGCTATGAGACAACAGATGTGGCTAACTAATGTGATGACCATATATGGTCATGTAATTTCATCAAATATGCATAAATGTAATAACTCAAGCACTGTTACAGATAGGAACATGCAACCAGTGCAATATTGAAGCTATTGCACAACAGAAGTGACTAACACATCCGATGACCATATATGGTCATGTGACCTCATCAAATAAGCATAAATGTTATATCTCAAGCACTGTTACAGATAGGAACATGCAACCAGTGCAATATTGAAGCTATTGCACAACAGAAGTCACTAACATATCCGATGACCATATATGGTCATGTGACCTCATCAAATAAGCATAAATGTAATAACTCAAGCACTATTACAGACGGGAACATGCAACCTGTGCAATATCGAATCTATGGAACAAGAGATGTGACTAACTAATGTGATGACCATATATGGTCATGTGACCTCATCAAATATGCATAAATGTTATATTTGAAACACAGTAACAGAAAGAAACACACAACCTGTGCAATATCGAAGCTATGAGACAAGATATGTGACTAACACATCTGATGCCCATACACAGTCATGTGACATCATTAAATATGCATAAATGTAATAACTCAAGCACTGTTACAGACGGGAACATGCAACCTGTGCAATATCGAATCTATGGAACAAGAGATGTGACTAACTAATGTGATGACCACAAATGGTCATGTGACCTCATCAAATATGCATAAATGTTACATCTCAAGCACTGTTACAGATAGGAAAATGCAACCAATGCAATATTGAAGTTATTGCACAACAGAGCTGACAAAAACATCTGATAACCATATATGGTCATGGGACATCATTAAATATGCAAGATTGTAATACCTTAAGCACTGTTACAGACAGGAACATGCAACATGTTTAGTATGAAGGCCATGCAATTTCCTTTAATATATTATTGTCAATGATGCTGATTTTGGAATGCTGCTAATAAGTCAGTGGGCTCGAAACCCGACATTGCTGCAACACAGCTATATTTATTATTATTATTCTTCCGCCTAAATTTTTGGTCACGCTTTATGTCAACACCGTTGGACCAATCAGTTCCATACTTGCCACAATGGTAAAGCTGTATGAGATCTGGTGCATATCCTAAGTTCAGACACATAGGTCACATGACCAGGCCGCCATCTTGGATTAAAGGCGAAATTTTCAATGCCGAATTGCGCACCTTTCTGAGGGTCTGAGTGCTCCAATTTTTTTATGATAGTAGCAGTGAGACAAGGGCTACAAATTTCATCAAAAAAAACTTTAGCGGTCACGTGACTTTTTTTTTAAGAATTTTTTTAAATTTTGTTTTGCATCTCATTTGCATAATTTTCGACAAATCAACTAACCCTGAATAACTTTGAAAGATCATATGACATAGTATTTAATTCCAAAATATGGAAGTCCAGGCGAAAAGCCGTTTTTTATAAGAAGATTTTAGAATGTTTTTTTCATATTTTTTTGTTCTTTTATATGGTCACGTGACCTCATTTTATAGACATAATTGCAATATCTCAAGCACTGTTACAGATAGGAACATGCAACCAGTGCAATATTGAAGTGATGGTACATGAAATTCTGCTAACAAACAAGATGACCATATATGGTCATGTGATCTCATTAAATATGCATAAATGTAATATATCAAGCACTGTTACAGATAGGGACATGCAACCTGTGCAATATCGAAGCTATAAGACACGAGATGTGACTAACTAATGTGATGACCATATATGGTCATGTGACTTCATCAAATATGCATAAATGTAATAACTCAAGCACAGTTACAGACGGGAACATGCAACCAGTGCAATATTGAAGTGATGGTACATGAAATTTTACTAACAAACAAGATGACCATATATGGTCATGTGACCTCATTGAATATGCATAAATGTAATATATCAAGCACTGCAAGAGTTAGGGACATGCAACCTGTGCAATATCGAAGGTATGGGTCAAGAGATGTGGCTAACTAATGTGATGACCATATATGGTCATGTGACTTCATTAAATATGCATAATTGAATTATCTCAAGCACTGTTACAGACATGAACATGCAACCTGTGCAAAATCGAAGCTGTGGGACATGAGATGTGAGTAACTAATGTGATGATCGTATATGGTCATGTGACCTCATCAAATATGCATAAATGTTATATCTCAAGCACTGTTACAGATAGGAACATGCAACCAGTGCAATATTAAAGCTATTGCACAACAGAAGTCACTAACATATCCGATGACCATATATGGTCATGTGACCTCATCAAATAAGCATAAATGTAATAACTCAAGCACTATTACAGACGGGAACATGCAACCTGTGCAATATCGAATCTATGTAACAAGAGATGTGACTAACTAATGTGATGACCATATATGGTCATGTGATCTCATCAAATATGCATAAATGTTATATTTGAAACACAGTAACAGATAGAAACACACAACCTGTGCAATATCGAAGCTATGAGACAAGATATGTGACTAACACATCTGATGCCCATACACGGTCATGTGACATCATTAAATATGCATAAATGTAATAACTCAAGCACTGTTACAGACGGGAACATGCAACCTGTGCAATATCGAATCTATGGAACAAGAGATGTGACTAACTAATGTGATGACCACATATGGTCATGTGACCTCATCAAATATGCATAAATGTTACATCTCAAGCACTGTTACAGATAGGAAAATGCAACCAATGCAATATTGAAGTTATTGCACAACAGAGCTGACAAAAACATCCGATGACCATATATGGTCATGGGACATCATTAAATATGCAAGATTGTAATACCTTAAGCACTGTTACAGACAGGAACATGCAACATGTTTAGTATGAAGGCCATGCAATTTCCTTTAATATATTATTGTCAATGATGCTGATTTTGGAACGCTGCTAATAAGTCAGTGGGCTCGAAACCCGACATTGCTGCAACGCAGCTATATTTATTATTATTATTATTATTATTCCGCCTAAATTTTTGGTCACGCTTTATGTCAACACCGTTGGACCGATCAGTTTCATACTTGCCACAATGGTAAAGCTGTATGAGATCTGGTGCATATCCTAAGTTCAGACACATAGGTCACATGACCAGGCCGCCATCTTGGATTAAAGGCAACATTTTCAATGCCGAATTGCGCACCTTTCTGAGGGTCTGAGTGCTCCAATTTTTTTATTATAGTTGCAGTGCGACAAGGGCTACAAATTTCATAAAAAAAAACTTTAGCGGTCACGTGACTTTTTTTTTTAGAATTTTTTTAAATTTTGTTTTGCATCTCATTTGCATAATTTTCGACAAATCAACTAACCCTGAATAACTTTGAAAGATCATATGACATAGTATTTAATTCCAAAATATGGAAGTCCAGGCGAAAAGCCGTTTTTTATAAGAAGATTTTAGAATGTTTTTTTCATATTTTTTTGTTCTTTTATATGGTCACGTGACCTCATTTTATAGACATTATTGCAATATCTCAAGCACTGTTACAGATAGGAACATGCAACCAGTGCAATATTGAAGTGATGGTAAATGAAATTCTACTAACAAACAAGATGACCATATATGGTCATGTGATCTCATTAAATATGCATAAATGTAATATATCAAGCACTCTTACGGATAGGGACATGCAACCTGTGCAATATCGAAGCTATAAGACACGAGATGTGACTAACTAATGTGATGACCATATATGGTCATGTGACTTCATCAAATATGCATAAATGTAATAACTCAAGCACAGTTACAGACGGAACATGCAACCAGTGCAATATTGAAGTGATGGTACATGAAATTTTACTAACAAACAAGATGACCATATATGGTCATGTGACCTCATTGAATATGCATAAATGTAATATATCAAGCACTGCAAGAGTTAGGGACATGCAACCTGTGCAATATCGAAGGTATGGGTCAAGAGATGTGGCTAACTAATGTGATGACCATATATGGTCATGTGACTTCATTAAATATGCATAATTGAATTATCTCAAGCACTGTTACAGACATGAACATGCAACCTGTGCAAAATCGAAGCTGTGGGACATGAGATGTGAGTAACTAATGTGATGACTATATATGGTCATGTGACGTCATTAAATATGCATAATTGTAATATCTCAAGCAGAATCACAGATAGAGACATGCAACCTATGCAATATCGAAGCTATGAGACAAGAGATGTGGCTAACTAATGTGATGACCATATATGGTCATGTAATTTCATCAAATATGCATAAATGTAATAACTCAAGCACTGTTACAGATAGGAACATGCAACCAGTGCAATATTGAAGCTATTGCACAACAGAAGTGACTAACACATCCGATGACCATATATGGTCATGTGACCTCATAAAATATGCATAAATGTTATATCTGAAGCACTGTTACAGATAGGAACATGCAACCAGTGCAATATCGAAGCTATTGCACAACAGAAGTCACTAACATATCCGATGACCATATATGGTCATGTGACCTCATCAAATAAGCATAAATGTAATAACTCAATCACTATTACAGACGGGAACATGCAACCTGTGCAATATCGAATCTATGGAACAAGAGATGTGACTAACTAATGTGATGACCATATATGGTCATGTGACCTCATCAAATATGCATAAATGTTATATTTGAAACACAGTAACAGATAGAAACACACAACCTTTGCAATATCGAAGCTATGAGACAAGATATGTGACTAACACATCTGATGCCCATACACGGTCATGTGACATCATTAAATATGCATAAATGTAATAACTCAAGCACTTTTGCAGACGGGAACATGCAACCTGTGCAATATCGAATCTATGGAACAAGAGATGTGACTAACTAATGTGATGACCACATATGGTCATGTGACCTCATCAAATATGCATAAATGTTATATCTCAAGCACTGTTACAGATAGGAAAATGCAACCAATGCAATATTGAAGTTATTGCACAACAGAGCTGACAAAAACATCCAATGACCATATATGGTCATGGGACATCATTAAATATGCAAGATTGTAATACCTTAAGCACTGTTACAGACAGGAATATGCAACATGTTTAGTATGAAGGCCATGCAATTTCCTTTAATATATTATTGTCAATGATGCTGATTTTGGAACGCTGCTAATAAGTCAGTGGGCTCGAAACCCGACATTGCTGCAACGCAGCTATATTTATTATTATTATTATTATTATTCTTCCGCCTAAATTTTTGGTCACGCTTTATGTCAACACCGTTGGACCGATCAGTTCCATACTTGCCACAATGGTAAAGCTGTATGAGATCTGGTGCATATCCTAAGTTCAGACACATAGGTCACATGACCAGGCCGCCATCTTGGATTAAAGGCGAAATTTTCAATGCCGAATTGCGCACCTTTCTGAGGGTCTGAGTGCTCCAATTTTTTTATGATAGTAGCAGTGCGACAAGGGCTACAAATTTCATCAAAAAAAACTTTAGCGGTCACGTGACTAATTTTTTTCTAGAATTTTTTTAATTTTCTTTTGCATCTCATTTGCATAATTTTCGACTAATCAACTATCCCTGAATAACTTTGAAAGATCATATGACATAGTATTTAATTCCAAAATATGAAGTCCAGGCGATAAGCCGTTTTTTAGAAGAAGATTTTAGAATGTTTTTTCATATTTTTTTTGTTCTTTTATATGGTCACGTGACCTCATTTTATAGACATAATTGCAATATCTCAAGCACTGTTACAGATAGGAACATGCAACCAGTGCAATATTGAAGTGATGGTACATGAAATTCTACTAACAAACAAGATGACCATATATGGTCATGTGATCTCATTAAATATGCATAAATGTAATATATCAAGCACTGTTACAGATAGCGACATGCAACCTGTGCAATATCGAAGCTATAAGACACGAGATGTGACTAACTAATGTGATGACCATATATGGTCATGTGACTTCATCAAATATGCATAAATGTAATAACTCAAGCACAGTTACAGACGGGAACATGCAACCAGTGCAATATTGAAGTGATGGTACATGAAATTTTACTAACAAACAAGATGACCATATATGGTCATGTGACCTCATTGAATATGATTAAATGTAATATATCAAGCACTGTAAGAGTTAGGGACATGCATCCTGTGCAATATCGAAGGTATGGGTCAAGAGATGTGACTAACTAATGTGATGACCATATATGGTCATGTGACTTCATTAAATATGCATAATTGAATTATCTCAAGCACTGTTACAGTTAGAAACATGCAACCTGTGCAATATCGAAGCTGTGAGACAAGAGATGTGACTAACTAATGTGATGACCATATATGGTCATGTAACTTCATCAAATATGCATACATGAAATAACTCAAGCACTGTTACAGACATGAACATGCAACCTGTGCAAAATCGAAGCTATGGGACATGAGATGTGAGTAACTAATGAGATGACCGTATATGGTCATGTGATGTCATTAAATATGAATAATTGTAATATCTCAAGCAGAATCACAAATAGAGACATGCAACATATGCAATATCGAAGCTATGAGACAAGAGATGTGACTAACTAATGTGATGACCATATATGGTCATGTAACTTCATCAAATATGCATAAATGTAGTAACTCAAACACTGTTAGAGATAGGAACATGCAACCAGTGCAATATTGAAGCTATTGCACAACAGAAGTGATTAACACATCTGATGACCATATATGGTCATGTGACCTCATCAAATATGCATAATTGCAATATCTCAAGCACTGTTACAGACAGGAACATGCAACCAGTGCAATATCGAAGTTATTGCACAACAGAAGTGACTAACACATCCGATGACCATATATGGTCATGTAACTTCATCAAATATGCATAAATGTTATATCTCAAGCACTGTTACAGATAGGAACATGCAACCAGTGCAATATCGAAGCTATTGCACAACAGAAGTCACTAACATATCCGATGACCATATATGATCATGTGACCTCATCAAATAAGCATAAATGTAATAACTCAAGCACTATTACAGACGGGAACATGCAACCTGTGCAATATCGAATCTATGGAACAAGAGATGTGACTAACTAATGTGATGACCATATATGGTCATGTGACCTCATCAAATATGCATAAATGTTATATTTGAAACACAGTAACAGATAGAAACACAGAACCTGTGCAATATCGAAGCTATGAGACAAGATATGTAACTAACACATCTGATGCCCAAACACGGTCATGTGACATCATTAAATATGCATAAATGTAATAACTCAAGCACTGTTACAGACGGGAACATGCAACCTGTGCAATATCGAATCTATGGAACAAGAGATGTGACTAACTAATGTGATGACCACATATGGTCATGTGACCTCATCAAATATGCATAAATGTTATATCTCAAGCACTGTTACAGACAGGAACATGCAACATGTTTAGTATGAAGGCCATGCAATTTCCTTTAATATATTATTGTCAATGATGCTGATTTTGCAATGCTGCTAATAAGTCAGTGGGCTCGAAACCCGACATTGCTGCAACGCAGCTATATTTATTATTATTATTATTCCGCCTAAATTTTTGGTCACGCTTTATGTCAACACCGTTGGACCGATCAGTACCATACTTGCCACAATGGTAAAGCTGTATGAGATCTGGTGCATATCCTAAGTTCAGACACATAGGTCACATGACCAGGCCGCCATCTTGGATTAAAGGCGAAATTTTCAATGCCGAATTGCGCACCTTTCTGAGGGTTTGAGTGCTCCAATTTTTTTATGATAGTAGCAGTGCGACAAGGGCTACAAATTTCATCAAAAAAAACTTTAGCGGTCACGTGACTTTTTTTTTTAGAATTTTTTTAAATTTTGTTTTACATGTCATTTGCATAATTTTCGACAAATTAACTAACCCTGAATAACTTTGAAAGATCATATGACATAGTATTTAATTCCAAAATATGGATTCCAGGCGATAAGCCGTTTTTTATAAGAAGATTTTAGAATGTTTTTTCATATTTTTTTGTTCTTTTATATGGTCACGTGACCTCATTTTATAGACATAATTGCAATATCTCAAGCACTGTTGCAGACAGGAACATGCAACCAGTGCAATATTGAAGTGATGGTACATGGAATTCTACTAACAAACAAGATGACCATATATGGTCATGTGATCTCATCAAATATGCATAAATGTAATATATCAAGCACTGTAAGAGTTAGGGACATGCAACCTGTGCAATATCGAAGCTATGGGTCAAGAGATGTGACTAACTAATGTGATGACCATATATGGTCATGTGACCTCATCAAATATGCATAAATATTATATTTGAAACACAGTAACAGATAGAAACACGCAACCAGTGCAATATTGAAGTAATTGCACAACAGAGGTGACTGACATATCCGATGACTATATATGATCATGTGACCTCATCAAATATGCATAAATGTAATAACTCAAGCACTGTTACAGATAGAAAAATGCAACCTGTGCAATATTCAAGCTATTAGACAAGAGATATGACTAACTAATGTAATGACCATATATGGTCATGTGACGTCATTGAATATGCATAATTGTAATATCTCAAGCAGAATCACAGATAGAGACATGCAACCTATGCAATATCGAAGCTATGGGACAAGAGATGTGACTAACAAACAAGATGACCGTATATGGTCATGTGACCTCATTAAAAATGTGTAAATGTAATATATCAAGCACTGTTAAAGATAGGGATATGCAACCTGTGCAATATCGAAGCTATGGGACAAGAGATGTGACTAACTAATGTGATGACCATATATGGTCATGTGACATCATTAAATATGCAAGATTGTAATACCTTAAGCACTGTTACAGACAGGAACATGTAACATGTTTAGTACGAAGGCCATGCAATTTCCTTTAATATATTATTGTCAATGATGTTGATTTTGGAACGCTGCTAATAAGTCAGTGGGCTCGAAACCCGACATTGCTGCAACGCAGCTATATTTATTATTATTATGATTCCGCCTAAATTTTTGGTCACGCTTTATGTCAACACCGTTGGACCGATCAGTTCCATCCTTGCCACAATGGTAAAGCTGTATGAGATCTGGTGCATATCCTAAGTTCAGACACATAGGTCACATGACCAGGCCGCCATCTTGGATTAAAGGCGAAATTTTCAATGCCGAATTGCGCACCTTTCTGAGGGTCTGAGTGCTCCAATTTTTTTATGATAGTAGCAGTGCGACAAGGGCTACAAATTTCATCAAAAAAAACTTTAGCGGTCACGTGACTTTTTTTTTAGAATTTTTTGAAATTTTGTTTTGCATCTCATTTGCATAATTTTCGACAAATCAACTAACCCTGAATAACTTTGAAAGATCATATGACATAGTATTTAATTCCAAAATATGGAAGTCCAGGCGAAAAGCCGTTTTTTATAAGAAGATTTTAGAATGTTTTTTCATATTTTTTTGTTCTTTTATATGGTCACGTGACCTCATTTTATAGACATACTTGCAATATCTTAAGCACTGTTACAGTTAGGAACATGCAACAGGTGCAATATTGAAGTGATGGTACATGAAATTCTACTAACAAACAAGATGACCATATATGGTCATGTGATCTCATTAAATATGCATAAATGTAATATATCAAGCACTGTTACAGATAGGGACATGCAACCTGTGCAATATCGAAGCTATAAGACACGAGATGTTACTAACTAATGTGATGACCATATATGGTCATGTGACTTCATCAAATATGCATAAATGTAATAACTCAAGCACAGTTACAGACGGGAACATGCAACCAGTGCAATATTGAAGTGATGGTACATGAAATTTTACTAACAAACAAGATGACCATATATGGTCATGTGACCTCATTGAATATGCATAAATGTAATATATCAAGCACTGCAAGAGTTAGGGACATGCAACCTGTGCAATATCGAAGGTATGGGTCAAGAGATGTGACTAACTAATGTGATGACCATATATGGTCATGTGACTTCATTAAATATGCATAATTGAATTATCTCAAGCACTGTTACAGACATGAACATGCAACCTGTGCAAAATCGAAGCTGTGGGACATGAGATGTGAGTAACTAATGTGATTATCGTATATGGTCATGTGACGTCATTAAATATGCATAATTGTAATATCTCAAGCAGAATCACAAATAGAGACATGCAACCTATGCAATATCGAAGCTATGAGACAAGAGATGTGGCTAACTAATGTGATGACCATATATGGTCATGTAATTTCATCAAATATGCATAAATGTAATAACTCAAGCACTGTTACAGATAGGAACATGCAACCAGTGCAATATTGAAGCTATTGCACAACAGAAGTGACTAACACATCCGATGACCACAAATGGTCATGTGACCTCATCAAATATGCATAAATGTTACATCTCAAGCACTGTTACAGATAGGAAAATGCAACCAATGCAATATTGAAGTTATTGCACAACAGAGCTGACAAAAACATCTGATAACCATATATGGTCATGGGACATCATTAAATATGCAAGATTGTAATACCTTAAGCACTGTTACAGACAGGAACATGCAACATGTTTAGTATGAAGGCCATGCAATTTCCTTTAATATATTATTGTCAATGATGCTGATTTTGGAATGCTGCTAATAAGTCAGTGGGCTCGAAACCCGACATTGCTGCAACACAGCTATATTTATTATTATTATTCTTCCGCCTAAATTTTTGGTCACGCTTTATGTCAACACCGTTGGACCAATCAGTTCCATACTTGCCACAATGGTAAAGCTGTATGAGATCTGGTGCATATCCTAAGTTCAGACACATAGGTCACATGACCAGGCCGCCATCTTGGATTAAAGGCGAAATTTTCAATGCCGAATTGCGCACCTTTCTGAGGGTCTGAGTGCTCCAATTTTTTTATGATAGTAGCAGTGAGACAAGGGCTACAAATTTCATCAAAAAAAACTTTAGCGGTCACGTGACTTTTTTTTTAAGAATTTTTTTAAATTTTGTTTTGCATCTCATTTGCATAATTTTCGACAAATCAACTAACCCTGAATAACTTTGAAAGATCATATGACATAGTATTTAATTCCAAAATATGGAAGTCCAGGCGAAAAGCCGTTTTTTATAAGAAGATTTTAGAATGTTTTTTTCATATTTTTTTGTTCTTTTATATGGTCACGTGACCTCATTTTATAGACATAATTGCAATATCTCAAGCACTGTTACAGATAGGAACATGCAACCAGTGCAATATTGAAGTGATGGTACATGAAATTCTGCTAACAAACAAGATGACCATATATGGTCATGTGATCTCATTAAATATGCATAAATGTAATATATCAAGCACTGTTACAGATAGGGACATGCAACCTGTGCAATATCGAAGCTATAAGACACGAGATGTGACTAACTAATGTGATGACCATATATGGTCATGTGACTTCATCAAATATGCATAAATGTAATAACTCAAGCACAGTTACAGACGGGAACATGCAACCAGTGCAATATTGAAGTGATGGTACATGAAATTTTACTAACAAACAAGATGACCATATATGGTCATGTGACCTCATTGAATATGCATAAATGTAATATATCAAGCACTGCAAGAGTTAGGGACATGCAACCTGTGCAATATCGAAGGTATGGGTCAAGAGATGTGGCTAACTAATGTGATGACCATATATGGTCATGTGACTTCATTAAATATGCATAATTGAATTATCTCAAGCACTGTTACAGACATGAACATGCAACCTGTGCAAAATCGAAGCTGTGGGACATGAGATGTGAGTAACTAATGAGATGATCGTATATGGTCATGTGACCTCATCAAATATGCATAAATGTTATATCTCAAGCACTGTTACAGATAGGAACATGCAACCAGTGCAATATTAAAGCTATTGCACAACAGAAGTCACTAACATATCCGATGACCATATATGGTCATGTGACCTCATCAAATAAGCATAAATGTAATAACTCAAGCACTATTACAGACGGGAACATGCAACCTGTGCAATATCGAATCTATGTAACAAGAGATGTGACTAACTAATGTGATGACCATATATGGTCATGTGATCTCATCAAATATGCATAAATGTTATATTTGAAACACAGTAACAGATAGAAACACACAACCTTTGCAATATCGAAGCTATGAGACAAGATATGTGACTAACACATCTGATGCCCATACACGGTCATGTGACATCATTAAATATGCATAAATGTAATAACTCAAGCACTGTTACAGACGGGAACATGCAACCTGTGCAATATCGAATCTATGGAACAAGAGATGTGACTAACTAATGTGATGACCACATATGGTCATGTGACCTCATCAAATATGCATAAATGTTATATCTCAAGCACTGTTACAGATAGGAAAATGCAACCAATGCAATATTGAAGTTATTGCACAACAGAGCTGACAAAAACATCCAATGACCATATATGGTCATGGGACATCATTAAATATGCAAGATTGTAATACCTTAAGCACTGTTACAGACAGGAATATGCAACATGTTTAGTATGAAGGCCATGCAATTTCCTTTAATATATTATTGTCAATGATGCTGATTTTGGAACGCTGCTAATAAGTCAGTGGGCTCGAAACCCGACATTGCTGCAACGCAGCTATATTTATTATTATTATTATTATTATTCTTCCGCCTAAATTTTTGGTCACGCTTTATGTCAACACCGTTGGACCGATCAGTTCCATACTTGCCACAATGGTAAAGCTGTATGAGATCTGGTGCATATCCTAAGTTCAGACACATAGGTCACATGACCAGGCCGCCATCTTGGATTAAAGGCGAAATTTTCAATGCCGAATTGCGCACCTTTCTGAGGGTCTGAGTGCTCCAATTTTTTTATGATAGTAGCAGTGCGACAAGGGCTACAAATTTCATCAAAAAAAACTTTAGCGGTCACGTGACTAATTTTTTTCTAGAATTTTTTTAATTTTCTTTTGCATCTCATTTGCATAATTTTCGACTAATCAACTATCCCTGAATAACTTTGAAAGATCATATGACATAGTATTTAATTCCAAAATATGAAGTCCAGGCGATAAGCCGTTTTTTAGAAGAAGATTTTAGAATGTTTTTTCATATTTTTTTTGTTCTTTTATATGGTCACGTGACCTCATTTTATAGACATAATTGCAATATCTCAAGCACTGTTACAGATAGGAACATGCAACCAGTGCAATATTGAAGTGATGGTACATGAAATTCTACTAACAAACAAGATGACCATATATGGTCATGTGATCTCATTAAATATGCATAAATGTAATATATCAAGCACTGTTACAGATAGCGACATGCAACCTGTGCAATATCGAAGCTATAAGACACGAGATGTGACTAACTAATGTGATGACCATATATGGTCATGTGACTTCATCAAATATGCATAAATGTAATAACTCAAGCACAGTTACAGACGGGAACATGCAACCAGTGCAATATTGAAGTGATGGTACATGAAATTTTACTAACAAACAAGATGACCATATATGGTCATGTGACCTCATTGAATATGATTAAATGTAATATATCAAGCACTGTAAGAGTTAGGGACATGCATCCTGTGCAATATCGAAGGTATGGGTCAAGAGATGTGACTAACTAATGTGATGACCATATATGGTCATGTGACTTCATTAAATATGCATAATTGAATTATCTCAAGCACTGTTACAGTTAGAAACATGCAACCTGTGCAATATCGAAGCTGTGAGACAAGAGATGTGACTAACTAATGTGATGACCATATATGGTCATGTAACTTCATCAAATATGCATACATGAAATAACTCAAGCACTGTTACAGACATGAACATGCAACCTGTGCAAAATCGAAGCTATGGGACATGAGATGTGAGTAACTAATGAGATGACCGTATATGGTCATGTGATGTCATTAAATATGAATAATTGTAATATCTCAAGCAGAATCACAAATAGAGACATGCAACATATGCAATATCGAAGCTATGAGACAAGAGATGTGACTAACTAATGTGATGACCATATATGGTCATGTAACTTCATCAAATATGCATAAATGTAGTAACTCAAACACTGTTAGAGATAGGAACATGCAACCAGTGCAATATTGAAGCTATTGCACAACAGAAGTGATTAACACATCTGATGACCATATATGGTCATGTGACCTCATCAAATATGCATAATTGCAATATCTCAAGCACTGTTACAGACAGGAACATGCAACCAGTGCAATATCGAAGTTATTGCACAACAGAAGTGACTAACACATCCGATGACCATATATGGTCATGTAACTTCATCAAATATGCATAAATGTTATATCTCAAGCACTGTTACAGATAGGAACATGCAACCAGTGCAATATCGAAGCTATTGCACAACAGAAGTCACTAACATATCCGATGACCATATATGATCATGTGACCTCATCAAATAAGCATAAATGTAATAACTCAAGCACTATTACAGACGGGAACATGCAACCTGTGCAATATCGAATCTATGGAACAAGAGATGTGACTAACTAATGTGATGACCATATATGGTCATGTGACCTCATCAAATATGCATAAATGTTATATTTGAAACACAGTAACAGATAGAAACACAGAACCTGTGCAATATCGAAGCTATGAGACAAGATATGTAACTAACACATCTGATGCCCAAACACGGTCATGTGACATCATTAAATATGCATAAATGTAATAACTCAAGCACTGTTACAGACGGGAACATGCAACCTGTGCAATATCGAATCTATGGAACAAGAGATGTGACTAACTAATGTGATGACCACATATGGTCATGTGACCTCATCAAATATGCATAAATGTTATATCTCAAGCACTGTTACAGACAGGAACATGCAACATGTTTAGTATGAAGGCCATGCAATTTCCTTTAATATATTATTGTCAATGATGCTGATTTTGCAATGCTGCTAATAAGTCAGTGGGCTCGAAACCCGACATTGCTGCAACGCAGCTATATTTATTATTATTATTATTCCGCCTAAATTTTTGGTCACGCTTTATGTCAACACCGTTGGACCGATCAGTACCATACTTGCCACAATGGTAAAGCTGTATGAGATCTGGTGCATATCCTAAGTTCAGACACATAGGTCACATGACCAGGCCGCCATCTTGGATTAAAGGCGAAATTTTCAATGCCGAATTGCGCACCTTTCTGAGGGTTTGAGTGCTCCAATTTTTTTATGATAGTAGCAGTGCGACAAGGGCTACAAATTTCATCAAAAAAAACTTTAGCGGTCACGTGACTTTTTTTTTTAGAATTTTTTTAAATTTTGTTTTACATGTCATTTGCATAATTTTCGACAAATTAACTAACCCTGAATAACTTTGAAAGATCATATGACATAGTATTTAATTCCAAAATATGGATTCCAGGCGATAAGCCGTTTTTTATAAGAAGATTTTAGAATGTTTTTTCATATTTTTTTGTTCTTTTATATGGTCACGTGACCTCATTTTATAGACATAATTGCAATATCTCAAGCACTGTTGCAGATAGGAACATGCAACCAGTGCAATATTGAAGTGATGGTACATGGAATTCTACTAACAAACAAGATGACCATATATGGTCATGTGATCTCATCAAATATGCATAAATGTAATATATCAAGCACTGTTACAGATTGGGACATGCAACCTGTGCAATATCGAAGCTATAAGACACGAGATGTGACTAACTAATGTGATGACCATATATGGTCATGTGACTTCATCAAATATGCATAAATGTAATAACTCAAGCACAGTTACAGACGGGAACATGCAACCAGTGCAATATTGAAGTGATGGTACATGAAATTTTACTAACAAACAATATAACCATATATGGTCATATGACCTCATTGAATATGCATAAATGTAATATATCAAGCACTGTAAGAGTTAGGGACATGCAACCTGTGCAATATCGAAGCTATGGGTCAAGAGATGTGACTAACTAATGTGATAACCATATATGGTCATGTGACCTCATCAAATATGCATAAATATTATATTTGAAACACAGTAACAGATAGAAACACGCAACCAGTGCAATATTGAAGTAATTGCACAACAGAGGTGACTGACATATCCGATGACTATATATGATCATGTGACCTCATCAAATATGCATAAATGTAATAACTCAAGCACTGTTACAGATAGAAAAATGCAACCTGTGCAATATTCAAGCTATTAGACAAGAGATATGACTAACTAATGTAATGACCATATATGGTCATGTGACGTCATTGAATATGCATAATTGTAATATCTCAAGCAGAATCACAGATAGAGACATGCAACCTATGCAATATCGAAGCTATGGGACAAGAGATGTGACTAACAAACAAGATGACCGTATATGGTCATGTGACCTCATTAAAAATGTGTAAATGTAATATATCAAGCACTGTTAAAGATAGGGATATGCAACCTGTGCAATATCGAAGCTATGGGACAAGAGATGTGACTAACTAATGTGATGACCATATATGGTCATGTGACATCATTAAATATGCAAGATTGTAATACCTTAAGCACTGTTACAGACAGGAACATGTAACATGTTTAGTACGAAGGCCATGCAATTTCCTTTAATATATTATTGTCAATGATGTTGATTTTGGAACGCTGCTAATAAGTCAGTGGGCTCGAAACCCGACATTGCTGCAACGCAGCTATATTTATTATTATTATGATTCCGCCTAAATTTTTGGTCACGCTTTATGTCAACACCGTTGGACCGATCAGTTCCATCCTTGCCACAATGGTAAAGCTGTATGAGATCTGGTGCATATCCTAAGTTCAGACACATAGGTCACATGACCAGGCCGCCATCTTGGATTAAAGGCGAAATTTTCAATGCCGAATTGCGCACCTTTCTGAGGGTCTGAGTGCTCCAATTTTTTTATGATAGTAGCAGTGCGACAAGGGCTACAAATTTCATCAAAAAAAACTTTAGCGGTCACGTGACTTTTTTTTTAGAATTTTTTGAAATTTTGTTTTGCATCTCATTTGCATAATTTTCGACAAATCAACTAACCCTGAATAACTTTGAAAGATCATATGACATAGTATTTAATTCCAAAATATGGAAGTCCAGGCGAAAAGCCGTTTTTTATAAGAAGATTTTAGAATGTTTTTTCATATTTTTTTGTTCTTTTATATGGTCACGTGACCTCATTTTATAGACATACTTGCAATATCTTAAGCACTGTTACAGTTAGGAACATGCAACAGGTGCAATATTGAAGTGATGGTACATGAAATTCTACTAACAAACAAGATGACCATATATGGTCATGTGATCTCATTAAATATGCATAAATGTAATATATCAAGCACTGTTACAGATAGGGACATGCAACCTGTGCAATATCGAAGCTATAAGACACGAGATGTTACTAACTAATGTGATGACCATATATGGTCATGTGACTTCATCAAATATGCATAAATGTAATAACTCAAGCACAGTTACAGACGGGAACATGCAACCAGTGCAATATTGAAGTGATGGTACATGAAATTTTACTAACAAACAAGATGACCATATATGGTCATGTGACCTCATTGAATATGCATAAATGTAATATATCAAGCACTGCAAGAGTTAGGGACATGCAACCTGTGCAATATCGAAGGTATGGGTCAAGAGATGTGACTAACTAATGTGATGACCATATATGGTCATGTGACTTCATTAAATATGCATAATTGAATTATCTCAAGCACTGTTACAGACATGAACATGCAACCTGTGCAAAATCGAAGCTGTGGGACATGAGATGTGAGTAACTAATGTGATTATCGTATATGGTCATGTGACGTCATTAAATATGCATAATTGTAATATCTCAAGCAGAATCACAAATAGAGACATGCAACCTATGCAATATCGAAGCTATGAGACAAGAGATGTGGCTAACTAATGTGATGACCATATATGGTCATGTAATTTCATCAAATATGCATAAATGTAATAACTCAAGCACTGTTACAGATAGGAACATGCAACCAGTGCAATATTGAAGCTATTGCACAACAGAAGTGACTAACACATCCGATGACCATATATGGTCATGTGACCTCATCAAATATGCATAAATGTTATATCTCAAGCACTATTACAGACGGGAACACACAACCTGTGCAATATCGAAACTATGAGACAAGATATGTGACTAACACATCTGATGCCCATACACGGTCATGTGACATCATTAAATATGCATAAATGTAATAACTCAAGCACTGTTACAGACGGGAACATGCAACCTGTGCAATATCGAATCTATGGAACAAGAGATGTGACTAACTAATGTGATGACCACATATGGTCATGTGACCTCATCAAATATGCATAAATGTTACATCTCAAGCACTGTTACAGATAGGAAAATGCAACCAATGCAATATTGAAGTTATTGCACAACAGAGCTGACAAAACATCTGATGACCATATATGGTCATGGGACATCATTAAATGTGCAAGATTGTAATACCTTAAGCACTGTTACAGACAGGAACATGCAACATGTTTAGTATGAAGGCCATGCAATTTCCTTTAATATATTATTGTCAATGATGCTGATTTTGGAACGCTGCTAATAAGTCAGTGGGCTCGAAACCCGACATTGCTGCAACGCAGCTATATTTAGGGTTTCGAGCCCATTTGGTCGAAACCCTATTGAAATTGTTCCGTTTATTATTAGGGTTTCGAGCCCATTTGGTCGAAACCCTATTGTAATTGTTCCGTTTATTAGGGTTTCGAGCCCATTTGGTCGAAACCCTATTGTAATTGTTCCGTTTATTATTATTATTATTATTATTATTATTCTTCCGCCTAAATTTTTGGTCACGCTTTATGTCAATGTCATTGGACCGATCAATTCAATACTTGCCACAATGGTAAAGCTATATGAGATCTGGTGCATATCCTAAGTTCAGACACGTAGGTCACATGACCAGGCCGCCATCTTGGATTAAAGGCGAAATTTTCAATGCCGAATTGCGCACCTTTCTGAGGGTCTGAGTGCTCCAATTTTTTATGATAGTAGCAGTGCGACAAGGGCTACAAATCTCATCAAAAAAAACTTTAGCGGTCATGTGACTTTTTTTTAGAATTTTTTTAAATTTTGTTTTGCATCTCATTTGCATAATTTTCGACAAATCAACTAACCCTGAATAACTTTGAAAGATCATATGACATAGTATTTAATTCCAAAATATCGAGTCCAGGCGATAAGCCGTTTTTTATAAGAAGATTTTAGAATGTTTTTTCATATTTTTTTGTTCTTTTATATGGTCACGTGACCTCATTTTATAGACATAATTGCAATATCTCAAGCACTGTTACAGATAGGAACATGCAACCAGTGCAATTTTGAAGTGATGGTACATGAAATTCTACTAATAAACAAGATGACCATATATGGTCATGTGATCTCATTAAATATGCATGAATGTAATATATCAAGCACTGTTACAGATAGGGAATGCAACCTGTGCAATATCGAAGCTATAAGACACGAGATGTGACTAACTAATGTCATGACCATATATGGTCATGTGACTTCATCAAATATACATAAATGTAATAACTCAAGCACTGTTACAGACGGGAACATGCAACCTGTGCAATATCGAAGCTATGGGACAAGAGATGTGACTAACTAATGTGATGACCATATATGGTCATGTGACCTCATCAAATATGCATAAATGTTATATTTGAAACACAGTAACAGATAGAAACACACAACCTGTGCAATATCGAAGCTATGAGACAAGATATGTGACTAACACATCTGATGCCCATACACGGTCATGTGACATCATTAAATATGCATAAATGTAATAACTCAAGCACTGTTACAGACGGGAACATGCAACCTGTGCAATATCGAATCTATGGAACAAGAGATGTGACTAACTAATGTGATGACCACATATGGTCATGTGACCTCATCAAATATGCATAAATATTATATCTCAAGCACTGTTACAGATAGGAAAATGCAACCAATGCAATATTGAAGTTATTGCACAACAGAGCTGACAAAAACATCCGATGACCATATATGGTCATGGGACATCATTAAATATGCAAGATTGTAATACCTTAAGCACTGTTACAGACAGGAACATGCAACATGTTTAGTATGAAGGCCATGCAATTTCCTATAATATATTATTGTCAATGATGCTGATTTTGGAACGCTGCTAATAAGTCAGTGGGCTCGAAACCCGACATTGCTGCAACGCAGCTATATTTATTATTATTAGGGTTTCGAGCCCATTTGGTCGAAACCCTATTGTAATTGTTCCGTTTATTATTATTATTATGATTCCGCCTAAATTTTTGGTCACGCTTTATGTCAATGCTGTTGGACCAATCAGCTCCATACTTGCCACAATGGTAAAGCTGGATGAGATCTGGTGCATATCCTAAGTTCAGACACATAGGTCACATGACCAGGCCGCCATCTTGGGTTAAAGACGAAATTTTCAATGCCGAATTGCACACCTTTCTGAGGGTCTGAGTGCTCCAATTTTTTTATGGCAGTAGCAGTGGGATAAGGGCTACAAATTTCATCAAAAAAAACTTTAGCGGTCACGTGACTAATTTTTTTCTAGAATTTTTTTAATTTTGTTTTGCATCTCATTTGCATAATTTTCGACTAATCAACTAACCCTGAATAACTTTGAAAGATCATATGACATAGTATTTAATTCCAAAATATGAAGTCCAGGCGATAAGCCGTTTTTTAGAAGAAGATTTTAGAATGTTTTTTCATATTTTTTTGTTCTTTTATATGGTCACGTGACCTCATTTTGTAGACATAATTGCAATATCTCAGGCACTGTTACAGATAGGGACATGCAACTAGTGCAATATTGAAGTGATGGTACAAGAAATTTTACTTACAAACAAGATGACCATATATGGTCATGTGACCTCATTAAATATGCATTAATGTAATATATCAAGCACTGATACAGATACGAACATGCAACCTGTGCAATATCGAAGCTATGAGGCAAAATATGTGACTAACTAAAGTGATGACCATATATGGTCATGTGACCTCATCAAATATGCGTAAATGTAATAAGTCAAGCACTGTTACAGACGGGAACATGCAACCTGTGCAATATTGAAGCTATGAGACAAGAGATGTGACTAACTAATGTGATGACCATATATGGTCATGTGAGCTCATCAAATATGGATAAATGTAATAACTCAAGCACTGTTACAGACATGATCATGCAACTAGTGCAATATTGAAGGTCTTGCACAAGAGAGATGACTAACACCTCTGATGACCATATATGGTCATGTGACCTCATCAAATATGCATAAATGTAATAACTCAAGCCCTGTTACAGATAGGAACATGTAACCAGTGCAATATTGAAATTATTGCACAACAGAGGTAACTAACATATCCGATGACCGTATATGGTCATGTGACCTCATCAAATATACATAAATGTAATAACTCAAGCACTGTTACAGACAGGAACATGCAACTAGTGCAATATTGAAGGTCTTGCACAAGAGAGATGACTAACACATCTGATGACCATACACGGTCATGTGACATCATTAAATATTCATAAATGTAATAACTCAAGCACTGTTACAGATGGGAACATGCAACCTGTGCAATATCGAATCTATGGAACAAGAGATGTGACTAACTAATGTAATGACCATATATGGTCATGTGACATCATTAAATATGCAAGATTGTAATACCTTAAGCACTGTTACAGACAGGAACATGTAACATGTTTAGTATGAAGGCCATGCAATTTCCTTTAATATATTATGGTCAATGATGCTGATTTTGGAACGCTGCTAATAAGGCAGTGGGCTCGAAACCCGACATTGCTGCAATGCAGCTATATTTATTAGGGTTTCGAGCCCATTTGATCGAAACCCTTTTGTAATTGTTCCATTTATTAGGTTTTCAAGACACATGTCTTGGAAACCTTTTGTAATTGTTATGTTTTTTATTAGGTTTTCAAGACACATGTCTTGGAAACCTTTTGTAATTGTTATGTTTTTTATTATTATTATTATTATTATTATTATTATTATTATTATTATTCCGCCAGATTTTTCGCTAAGCGCCATTCGAACACCGTTGCACATATCTTGAAATTTTTTTCATATGTTTGTAAAGTATGATGAGATCTAATGCATATCCTAAGATGACGCATATTGGTCACGTGGTACGGCGGCCATTTTGAATTTTAGGCAAAAAATGGCATGCTCATTTAAACACCTTTCTGAGGGTCTAGGAGTCTCAAACTTTCGCTTAAAAGAAGCATTGGCCCTAGAGCTACGTATTTCATGAAAAAAAAGTTGAACAGTCATGTGACTTTTTTTTCTAGAATTTTCTGAAATATTGTTTTGCATCTCATTTGCATAATTTTGATCGTATTAAAATTCCACGCCATAATTTTGAAGAACATCATACATACTACAGATTAATCAAAGAAACATGAAAGTGCGACCAGTAGTTTTGGAGCAGTTGATTTATGAATATTTTTCACATTTTATATAAAATAGTCAGAAATGATGCATTATGGGAAAGGGGGGAGGGCCCATATACGATACACATTGAATTGCCATATATTGAGAACTATTGCATATACAAACATGGAACCAACGCTATATTGAAGACATTGGACAAGAGAATCGACCAAAATATTGGATGACCATATATGGTCATATAACTCATTAAATATGCATGTCTCTAATATCTCAGGCACTATTGCAAGTACAAACATGGAACCATGGCTATATTGAAGACATTGGGAGAGAGAATTGACCAACATATTCAATGACCATATATGGTCATATAACTCATTAAATATGCATGTCTCTAATATCTCATGCACTATTGCAAGTACAAACATGGAACCAATGCTATATTGAAGACATTGGACAAAAGAATTGACCAACATACTTGATGGCCATATATGGTCATATAACTCATTAAATATGCATATCCATAATATCTCTAGCACTTTAAAAGATAGAGACATGTATCCAAACCTATATTGAAAGCATTGGACAAGAGAATTGACGAACACATTCGATGACCATATATGGTAATAGAACTCATTAAATATGCTGTCTCTAATATCTTATGCACTATTGCAAGTACAAACATGGTACCAACCCTATATTGAAGACATTGGACAACAGAATTGACCAACATAGTTGATGACCATATATGGTCATAAAACTCATTAAATATGCATGTCTCTACTATCTTATGCACTATTGCAAGTACAAACATGTACCCAAACCTATATTGAAAGCATTGGACAAGAGAATTGACGAACACATTCGATGACCATATATGGTCATAGAACTCATTAAATATGCATATCCATAATATCTCGTGCACTTTTAAAGATAGAGACATGTACCCAAACCTATACTGAAGGCATTGGACAAAAGAATTGACCAACATTTTAAATGACCATATATGGTCATAGAACTCATTAAATATGCAAGTCTCTAATATCTTAGGCACTGTTGCAAGTAGGAACATTGAACCAATGCCATTGAAGACATTGGACAAGAGAATTGACAAACATATCCGATGACTATATATGGTCATGGAACTCATTAAATATGCATGGCTATAATATCTCGGACACTATCACATATACAAACATGGAACCAATGTCCAATTTTCAGGGCTATTGCAAACAGTCATACATGGCCATGCATTGCATGTGACTTGGCCATGTGCCATGGTCTTGAAAACCGGTGATTGCTGCTATGCAGCTATATTTATTATTATTATTATTCCGCCAGATTTTTCGCTAAGCGCCATTCGAACACCGTTGCACATATCTTGAAAATGTTTGCACATGTTTGTAAAGTCTGATGAGATCTAGTGCATATCCTAAGATGACGCATATTGGTCACGTGGTACGGCGGCCATTTTGAATTTTAGGCAAAAAATGACATGCTCATTTAAACACCTTTCTGAGGGTCTAGGAGTCTCAAACTTTCGCTTAAAAGAAGCATTGACCCTAGAGCTACGTCTTTCATGAAAAAAAAGTTGAACGGTCATGTGACTTTTTTTTCTAGAATTTTTTGAAACATTGTTTTGCATCTCATTTGCATAATTTTGATCGTATCAAAATTCCACGCCATAATTTTGAAGAACACCATACATACTACAGATTAATCAAAGAATCATGAAAGTGCGACCAGTAGTTTTGGAGCAGTTGATTTATGAATATTTTCCACATTTTATATAAAATAGTCAGCAATGTTGCATTGTGGGAAAGGGGGGAGGGCCCATATACGATACACATTGAATTGACATATATTGAGAACTATTGTATATACAAACATGGAACTAACGCTATATTGAAGACATTGGACAAGAGAATTGACCAAAATATTGGATGACCATATATGGTCATGCAACTCATTAAATATGCATGTCTCTAATATCTCAGGCACTATTGCAAGTACAAACATGGAACCAACGCTATATTGAAGACATTGGCCGACAGAATAGACCAACATAGTTGATGACCATATAAGGTCATAGAACTCATTAAATATGCATATCCATAATATCTTGAGCCCTTTTAAAGATATAGACATGTACCCAAACCTATAGTGAAGACATTGGACAAGAGAATTGACCAACACATTCGATGACCATATATGGTCATGAAACTCATTATATATGCATGTCTCTAATATCTCAGGCACTATTGCAAGTACAAACATGGAACCAATGCTATATTGAAGACATTGGACAAAAGAATTGCCCAACATAGTTGATTACCATATATGGTCATAGAACTCATTAAATATACATATCCATAATATCTCGAGCACTTTTAAAGATATAGACATGTACCCAAACCTATATTGAATGCATTGAACAAAAACATTGACCAACATATAAAATGACTATATATGGTCATAGAACTCATTAAATATGCATGTCTCTAATATCTCAGGCACTATTTCAAGTACAAACATGGAACCAATGCTATATTGAAGACATTGGACAAAAGAATTGACCAACGTGGTTGATGACCATATATGGTCAGGGAACTCATTAAATATGCATGTCTCTAATATCTTAGGCACTATTGCAAGTACAAACATGGAACCAACGCTATATTGAAGACATTGGCCGAGAGAATTGACTAACATATTTGATGACCATATATGGTCATGCAACTCATTAAATATGCATGTCTCTAATATCTCAGGCACTATTGCAAGTACAAACATGGAACCAACGCTATATTGAAGACATTGGCCGACAGAATAGACCAACATAGTTGATGACCATATAAGGTCATAGAACTCATTAAATATGCATATCCATAATATCTCGAGCACTTTTAAAGATAGAGACATGTACCCAAACCTATACTGAAGGCATTGGACAAAAGAATTGACCAACATTTTAAATGACCATATATGGTCATAGAACTCATTAAATATGCAAGTCTCTAATATCTTAGGCACTTTTGCAAGTAGGAACATTGAACCAATGCTATATTAAAGACATTAGACAAGATAATTGACAAACATACCCGATGACTACATATGGTCATGGAACTCATTAAATATGCATGGCTATAATATCTCGGACACTATCACATATACAAACATGGAACCAACGTTAATTTTGAGGGCTATTGCAAACAGTCATACATGGCCATGCATTGCATGTGACTTGGCCATGTGCCATGGTCTTGAAAACCGGTGATTGCTGCTATGCAGCTATATTTAGGGTTTCGAGCCCATTTGGTCGAAACCCTATTGAAATTGTTCCGTTTATTATTAGGGTTTCGAGCCCATTTGGTCGAAACCCTTTTGTAATTGTTCCGTTTATTATTAGGGTTTCGAGCCCATTTGGTCGAAACCCTTTTGTAATTGTTCCGTTTATTATTATTATTATTAGGGTTTCGAGCCCATTTGGTCGAAACCCTATTGAAATTGTTCCGTTTATTATTATTATTATTATTATTCTTCCGCCGTTTTTTCGTCACACTTTATGGCAACACCGTTGGACCGATCAGTTCCATACTTGCCACAATGGTAAAGCTGTATGAGATCTGGTGCATATCCTAAGTTCAGACACATAGGTCACATGACCAGGCCGCCATCTTGGATTAAAGGCGAAATTTTCAATGCCGAATTGCGCACCTTTCTGAGGGTCTGAGTGCTCCAATTTTTTTATGATAGTAGCGGTGCGACAAGGGCTACAAATTTCATCAAAAAAAACTTTAGCGGTCACGTGACTTTTTTTTTTAGAATTTTTTTAAATTTTGTTTTGCATCTCATTTGCATAATTTTCGACAAATCAACTAACCCTGAATAACTTTGAAAGATCATATGACATAGTATTTAATTCCAAAATATGGAAGTCCAGGCGAAAAGCCGTTTTTTATAAGAAGATTTTAGAATGTTTTTTCATATTTTTTTGTTCTTTTATATGATCACGTGACCTCATTTTATAGACATAATTGCAATATCTCAAGCACTGTTACAGATAGGAACATGCAACCAGTGCAATATTGAAGTGATGGTACATGAAATTCTACTAACAAACAAGATGACCATATATGGTCATGTGATCTCATTAAATATGCATAAATGTATATATCAAGCACTGTTACAGATAGGGACATGCAACCTGTGCAATATCGAAGCTATAAGACACGAGATGTGACTAACTAATGTGATGACCATATATGGTCATGTGACTTCATCAAATATGCATAAATGTAATAACTCAAGCACAGTTACAGACGGGAACATGCAACCAGTGCAATATTGAAGTGATGGTACATGAAATTTTACTAACAAACAAGATGACCATATATGGTCATGTGACCTCATTGAATATGCATAAATGTAATATATCAAGCACTGCAAGAGTTAGGGACATGCAACCTGTGCAATATCGAAGCTGTGGGACATGAGATGTGAGTAACTAATGTGATGACCGTATATGGTCATGTGACTTCTTTAAATATGCACGATTGAATTATTTCAAGCACTGTTACAGATAGAAACATGAACCTGTGCAATATCGAAGCTATGAGACAAGAGATGTGACTAACTAATGTGATGACCATATATGGTCATGTAACTTCATCAAATATGCATAAATGTAATAACTCAAGCACTGTTACAGACATGAACATGCAACCTGTGCAAAATAGAAGCTATGGGACAAAAGATGTGAGTAACTAACGTGATGATCGTATATGGTCATGTGACGTCATTAAATATGCATAATTGTAATATCTCAAGCAGAATCACAGATAGAGACATGCAACCTGTGCAATATCGAAGCTATGAGACAGATGTGACTAACTAATGTGATGACCATATATGGTCATGTAACTTCTTCAAATATGCATAAATGTAATAACTCAAGCACTGTTACAGATAGGAACATGCAACCAGTGCAATATTGAAGCTATTGCACAACAGAAGTGACTAACATATCCGATGACCATATATGGTCATGTGACCTCATCAAATAAGCATAAATGTAATAACTCAAGCACTATTACAGACGGGAACATGCAACCTGTGCAATATCAAATCTATGGAACAATAGATGTGACTAACTAATGTGATGACCATATATGGTCATGTGACCTCATCAAATATGCATAAATGTTATATGTCAAGCACTGATACAGATAGGAACATGCAACCAGTGCAATATTGAAGTTATTGCACAACAGAGCTGACAAAAACATCCGATGACCATATATGGTCATGGGACATCATTAAATATGCAAGATTGTAATACCTTAAGCACTGTTACAGACAGGAACATGTAACATGTTTAGTATGAAGGCCATGCAAATCCATTAATATATTCTTGTCGATGATGCTGGTTTTGGAACGCTGCTAATAAGTCAGTGGGCTCGAAACCCGACATTGCTGCAACGCAGCTATATTTATTATTATTATTATTCTTCCGCCTAAATTTTTGGTCACGATTTATGTCAACACCGTTGGACCGATCAGTTCCATACTTGCCACAATGGTAAAGCTGTATGAGATCTGGTGGATATCCTAAGTTCAGACACATAGGTCACATGACCAGGCCGCCATCTTGGATTAAAGGCGAAATTTTCAATGCCGAATTGCGCACCTTTCTGAGGGTCTGAGTGCTCCAATTTTTTTATGATAGTAGCAGTGCGACAAGGGCTACAAATTTCATCAAAAAAAACTTTAGCGGTCACGTGACTTTTTTTTTTAGAATTTTTTTAAATTTTGTTTTGCATCTCATTTGCATAATTTTCGACAAATCAACTAACCCTGAATAACTTTGAAAGATCATATGACATAGTATTTAATTCCAAAATATGGAAGTCCATGCGAAAAGCCGTTTTTTATAAGAAGATTTTAGAATGTTTTTTCATATTTTTTTGTTCTTTTATATGGTCACGTGACCTCATTTTATAGACATAATTGCAATATCTCAAGCACTGTTACAGATAGGAACATGCAACCAGTGCAATATTGAAGTGATGGTACATGAAATTCTACTAACAAACAAGATGACCATATGTGGTCATGTGATCTCATTAAATATGCATAAATGTAATATATCAAGCACAGTTACAGATAGGGACATGCAACCTGTGCAATATCGAAGCTATAAGACACGAGATGTGACTAACTAATGTGATGACCATATATGGTCATGTGACTTCATCAAATATGCATAAATGTAATAACTCAAGCACAGTTACAGACGGGAACATGCAACCAGTGCAATATTGAAGTGATGGTACATGAAATTTTACTAACAAACAAGATGACCATATATGGTCATGTGACCTCATTGAATATGCATAAATGTAATATATCAAGCACTGCAAGAGTTAGGGACATGTAACCTGCGCAATATCGAAGGTATGGGTCAAGAGATGTGGCTAACTAATGTGATGACCATATATGGTCATGTGACTTCATTAAATATGCATAATTGAATTATCTCAAGCACTGTTACAGACATGAACATGCAACCTGTGCAAAATCGAAGCTGTGGGACATGAGATGTGAGTAACTAATGTGATGACCGTATATGGTCATGTGACGTCATTAAATATGCATAATTGTAATATCTCAAGCAGAATCACAGATAGAGACATGCAACCTATGCAATATCGAAGCTATGAGACAAGAGATGTGGCTAACTAATGTGATGACCATATATGGTCATGTAATTTCATCAAATATGCATAAATGTAATAACTCAAGCACTGTTACAGATAGGAACATGCAACCAGTGCAATATTGAAGCTATTGCACAACAGAAGTCACTAACATATCCGATGACCATATATGGTCATGTGACCTCATCAAATAAGCATAAATGTAATAACTCAAGCACTATTACAGACGGGAACATGCAACCTGTGCAATATCGAATCTATGGAACAAGAGATGTGACTAACTAATGTGATGACCATATATGGTCATGTGACCTCATCAAATATGCATAAATGTTATATTTGAAACACAGTAACAGATAGAAACACACAACCTGTGCAATATCGAAGCTATGAGAGAAGATATGTGACTAACACATCTGATGCCCATACACAGTCATGTGACATCATTAAATATGCATAAATGCAATAACTCAAGCACTGTTACAGACGGAAACATGCAACCTGTGCAATATCGAATCTATGGAACAAGAGATGTGACTAACTAATGTGATGACCACATATGGTCATGTGACCTCATCAAATATGCATAAAAATTGCAATATCTCAAGCACTGTTACAGATAGGAAAATGCAACCAATGCAATATTGAAGTTATTGCACAACAGAGCTGACAAAAACATCCGATGACCATATATGGTCATGGGACATCATTAAATATGCAAGATTGTAATACCTTAAGCACTGTTACAGACAGGAACATGCAACATGTTTAGTATGAAGGCCATGCAATTTCCTTTAATATATTATTGTCAATGATGCTGATTTTGGAACGCTGCTAATAAGTCAGTGGGCTCGAAACCCGACATTGCTGCAACGCAGCTATATTTAGGGTTTCGAGCCCATTTGGTCGAAACCCTATTGTAATTGTTCCGTTTATTATTATTATTATTATTATTATTCTTCCGCCTAAATTTTTGGTCACGCTTTATGTCAACACCGTTGGACCGATCAGTTCCATACTTGCCACAATGGTAAAGCTGTATGAGATCTGGTGCATATCCTAAGTTCAGACACATAGGTCACATGACCAGGCCGCCATCTTGGATTAAAGGCGAAATTTTCAATGCCGAATTGCGCACCTTTCTGAGGGTCTGAGTGCTCCAATTTTTTTATGATAGTAGCAGTGCGACAAGGGCTACAAATTTCATCAAAAAAAACTTTAGCGGTCACGTGACTAATTTTTTTCTAGAATTTTTTTAATTTTCTTTTGCATCTCATTTGCATAATTTTCGACTAATCAACTATCCCTGAATAACTTTGAAAGATCATATGACATAGTATTTAATTCCAAAATATGAAGTCCAGGCGATAAGCCGTTTTTTAGAAGAAGATTTTAGAATGTTTTTTCATATTTTTTTTGTTCTTTTATATGGTCACGTGACCTCATTTTATAGACATAATTGCAATATCTCAAGCACTGTTACAGATAGGAACATGCAACCAGTGCAATATTGAAGTGATGGTACATGAAATTCTACTAACAAACAAGATGACCATATATGGTCATGTGATCTCATTAAATATGCATAAATGTAATATATCAAGCACTGTTACAGATAGCGACATGCACCTGTGCAATATCGAAGCTATAAGACACGAGATGTGACTAACTAATGTGATGACCATATATGGTCATGTGACTTCATCAAATATGCATAAATGTAATAACTCAAGCACAGTTACAGACGGGAACATGCAACCAGTGCAATATTGAAGTGATGGTACATGAAATTTTACTAACAAACAAGATGACCATATATGGTCATGTGACCTCATTGAATATGATTAAATGTAATATATCAAGCACTGTAAGAGTTAGGGACATGCATCCTGTGCAATATCGAAGGTATGGGTCAAGAGATGTGACTAACTAATGTGATGACCATATATGGTCATGTGACTTCATTTAATATGCATAATTGAATTATCTCAAGCACTGTTACAGTTAGAAACATGCAACCTGTGCAATATCGAAGCTGTGAGACAAGAGATGTGACTAACTAATGTGATGACCATATATGGTCATGTAACTTCATCAAATATGCATACATGAAATAACTCAAGCACTGTTACAGACATGAACATGCAACCTGTGCAAAATCGAAGCTATGGGACATGAGATGTGAGTAACTAATGAGATGACCGTATATGGTCATGTGACGTCATTAAATATGCATAATTGTAATATCTCAAGCAGAATCACAAATAGAGACATGCAACATATGCAATATCGAAGCTATGAGACAAGAGATGTGACTAACTAATGTGATGACCATATATGGTCATGTAACTTCATCAAATATGCATAAATGTAGTAACTCAAGCACTGTTACAGATAGGAACATGCAACCAGTGCAATATTGAAGCTATTGCACAACAGAAGTGACTAACACATCTGATGACCATATATGGTCATGTGACCTCATCAAATATGCATAAATGTTATATCTCAATCACTGTTACAGATAGGAACATGCAACCAGTGCAATATTGAAGCTATTGCACAACAGAAGTGACTAACATATCCGATGACCATATATGGTCATGTGACCTCATCAAATAAGCATAAATGTAATAACTCAAGCACTATTACAGACGGGAACATGCAACCTGTGCAATATCGAATCTATGGAACAATAGATGTGACTAACTAATGTGATGACCATATATGGTCATGTGACCTCATCAAATATGCATAAATGTTATATGTCAAGCACTGATACAGATAGGAACATGCAACCAGTGCAATATTGAAGTTATTGCACAACAGAAGTGACCGACACATCCGATGTCCATATTTGGTCATGTGACCTCATTAAATATGTATGATTGTAAAACCTTAAGCACTGTTACAGGCAGGAACATGTAACATGTTTAGTATGAAGGCCATGCAAATCCATTAATATATTCTTGTCGATGATGCTGGTTTTGGAACGCTGCTAATAAGTCAGTGGGCTCGAAACCCGACATTGCTGCAACGCAGCTATATTTATTATTATTATTAGGGTTTCGAGCCCATTTGGTCGAAACCCTTTTGTAATTGTTCCGTTTATTATTATTATTAGGGTTTCGAGCCCATTTGGTCGAAACCCTATTGTAATTGTTCCGTTTATTATTATTATTATTATTATTATTATTATTATTCTTCCGCCTAAATTTTTGGTCACGCTTTATGTCAACACCGTTGGACCGATCAGTTCCATACTTGCCACAATGGTAAAGCTGTATGAGATCTGGTGCATATCCTAAGTTCAGACACATAGGTCACATGACCAGGCCGCCATCTTGGATTAAAGGCGAAATTTTCAATGCCGAATTGCGCACCTTTCTGAGGGTCTGAGTGCTCCAATTTTTTTATGATAGTAGCAGTGCGACAAGGGCTACAAATGTCATCAAAAAAAACTTTAGCGGTCACGTGACTAATTTTTTTCTAGAATTTTTTTAATTTTCTTTTGCATCTCATTTGCATAATTTTCGACTAATCAACTATCCCTGAATAACTTTGAAAGATCATATGACATAGTATTTAATTCCAAAATATGAAGTCCAGGCGATAAGCCGTTTTTTAGAAGAAGATTTTAGAATGTTTTTTCATATTTTTTTTGTTCTTTTATATGGTCACGTGACCTCATTTTATAGACATAATTGCAATATCTCAAGCACTGTTACAGATAGGAACATGCAACCAGTGCAATATTGAAGTGATGGTACATGAAATTCTACTAACAAACAAGATGACCATATATGGTCATGTGATCTCATTAAATATGCATAAATGTAATATATCAAGCACTGTTACAGATAGCGACATGCAACCTGTGCAATATCGAAGCTATAAGACACGAGATGTGACTAACTAATGTGATGACCATATATGGTCATGTGACTTCATCAAATATGCATAAATGTAATAACTCAAGCACAGTTACAGACGGGAACATGCAACCAGTGCAATATTGAAGTGATGGTACATGAAATTTTACTAACAAACAAGATGACCATATATGGTCATGTGACCTCATTGAATATGATTAAATGTAATATATCAAGCACTGTAAGAGTTAGGGACATGCATCCTGTGCTATATCGAAGGTATGGGTCAGGAGATGTGACTAACTAATGTGATGACCATATATGGTCATGTGACTTCATTAAATATGCATAATTGAATTATCTCAAGCACTGTTACAGTTAGAAACATGCAACCTGTGCAATATCGAAGCTGTGAGACAAGAGATGTGACTAACTAATGTGATGACCATATATGGTCATGTAACTTCATCAAATATGCATACATGAAATAACTCAAGCACTGTTACAGACATGAACATGCAACCTGTGCAAAATCGAAGCTATGGGACATGAGATGTGAGTAACTAATGAGATGACCGTATATGGTCATGTGACGTCATTAAATATGCATAATTGTAATAACTCAAGCACAGTTACAGACGGGAACATGCAACCAGTGCAATATTGAAGTGATGGTACATGAAATTTTACTAACAAACAAGATGACCATATATGGTCATGTGACCTCATTGAATATGCTTAAATGTAATATATTGAGCACTGTTACAGACATGAACATGCAACCTGTGCAAAATCGAAGCTATGGGACATGAGATGTGAGTAACTAATGAGATGACCGTATATGGTCATGTGACGTCATTAAATATGCATAATTGTAATATCTCAAGCAGAATCACAGATAGAGACATGCAACCTATGAAATATCAAAGCTATGATACAAGAGATGTGACTAACTAATGTGATGACCATATATGGTCATGTAACTTCATCAAATATGAATAAATGTAGTAACTCAAGCACTGTTACAGATAGGAACATGCAACCAGTGCAATATTGAAGCTATTGCACAACAGAAGTGACTAACACATCCGATGACCATATATGGTCATGTGACCTCATCAAATATGCATAAATGTAATATATCAAGCACTGTTACAGATAGGGACATGCAACCTGTGCAATATCGAAGCTATAAGACACAAGATGTGACTAACTAATGTGATGACCATATATGGTCATGTGACTTCATCAAATATGCATAAATGTAATAACTCAAGCACAGTTACAGACGGGAACATGCAACCAGTGCAATATTGAAGTGATCGTACATGAAATTTTACTAACAAACAAGATGACCATATATGGTCATGTGACCTCATTGAATATGCATAAATGTAATATATCAAGCACTGCAAGAGTTAGGGACATGCAACCTGTGCAATATCGAAGGTATGGGTCAAGAGATGTGGCTAACTAATCTGATGACCATATATGGTCATGTGACTTCATTAAATATGCATAATTGAATTATCTCAAGCACTGTTACAGACATGAACATGAAACCTGTGCAAAATCGAAGCTGTGGGACATGAGATGTGAGTAACTAATGTGATGACCGTATATGGTCATGTGACGTCATTAAATATGCATAATTGTAATATCTCAAGCAGAATCACAGATAGAGACATGCAACCTATGCAATATCGAAGCTATGAGACAAGAGATGTGGCTAACTAATGTGATGACCATATATGGTCATGTAATTTCATCAAATATGCATAAATGTAATAACTCAAGCACTGTTACAGATAGGAACATGCAACCAGTGCAATATTGAAGCTATTGCACAACAGAAGTGACTAACACATCCGATGACCATATATGGTCATGTGACCTCATCAAATATGCATAAATGTTATATCTCAAGCACTGTTACAGATAGGAACATGCAACCAGTGCAATATTGAAGCTATTGCATAACAGAAGTCACTAACATATCCGATGACCATATATGGTCATGTGACCTCATCAAATAAGCATAAATGTAATAACTCAATCACTATTACAGACGGGAACATGCAACCTGTGCAATATCGAATCTATGGAACAAGAGATGTGACTAACTAATGTGATGACCATATATTGTCATGTGACCTCATCAAATATGCATAAATGTTATATCTCAAGCACTGTTACAGATAGGAACATGCAACCAATGCAATATTGAAGTTATTGCACAACAGAGCTGACAAAAACATCAGATGACCATATATGGTCATGGGACATAATTAAATATACGAGATTATAATACCTTAAGCACTGTTACAGACAGGGACATGTAACATGTTTAGTATGAAGGCCATGCAATTTCCTTTAATATATTATTGTCAATGATGCTGATTTTGGAACGTTGCTAATAAGTCAGTGGGCTCGAAACCCGACATTGCTGCAACGCAGCTATATTTATTATTATTATTCTTCCGCCTAAATTTTTGGTCACGCTTTATGTCAACACCGTTGGACCGATCAGTTTCATACTTGCCACAATGGTAAAGCTGTATGAGATCTGGTGCATATCCTAAGTTCAGACACATAGGTCACATGACCAGGCCGCCATCTTGGATTAAAGGCGAAATTTTCAATGCCGAATTGCGCACCTTTCTGAGGGTCTGAGTACTCCAATTTTTTTATGATAGTAGCAGTGCGACAAGGGCTACAAATTTCATCAAAAAAAACTTTAGCGGTCACGTGACTTTTTTTTTTAGAATTTTTTTAAATTTTGTTTTGCATCTCATTTGCATAATTTTCGACAAATCAACTAACCCTGAATAACTTTGAAAGATCATATGACATAGTATTTAATTCCAAAATATGGAAGTCCAGGCGAAAAGCCGTTTTTTATAAGAAGATTTTAGAATGTTTTTTCATATTTTTTTGTTCTTTTATATGGTCACGTGACCTCATTTTATAGACATAATTGCAATATCTCAAGCACTGTTACAGATAGGAACATGCAACCAGTGCAATATTGAAGTGATGGTACATGAAATTCTACTAACAAACAAGATGACCATATATGGTCATGTGATCTCATTAAATATGCATAAATGTAATATATCAAGCACTGTTACAGATAGGGACATGCAACCTGTGCAATATCGAAGCTATAAGACACGAGATGTGACTAACTAATGTGATGACCATATATGGTCATGTGACTTCATCAAATATGCATAAATGTAATAACTCAAGCACAGTTACAGACGGGAACATGCAACCAGTGCAATATTGAAGTGATGGTACACGAAATTTTACTAACAAACAAGATGACCATATATGGTCATGTGACCTCATTGAATATGCATAAATGTAATATATCAAGCACTGCAAGAGTTAGGGACATGCAACCCGTGCAATATCGAAGGTATGGGTCAAGAGATGTGGCTAACTAATGTGATGACCATATATGGTCATGTGACTTCATTAAATATGCATAATTGAATTATCTCAAGCACTGTTACAGACATGAACATGCAACCTGTGCAAAATCGAAGCTGTGGGACATGAGATGTGAGTAACTAATGTGATGACCGTATATGGTCATGTGACGTCATTAAATATGCCTAATTGTAATATCTCAAGCAGAATCACAGATAGAGACATGCAACCTATGCAATATCGAAGCTATGAGACAAGAGATGTGGCTAACTAATGTGATGACCATATATGGTCATGTGACCTCATCAAATATGCATAAATGTTATATCTCAAGCACTGTTACAGATAGGAACATGCAACCAGTGCAATATTGAAGCTATTGCACAACAGAAGTCACTAACATATCTGATGACCATATATGGTCATGTGACCTCATCAAATAAGCATAAATGTAATAACTCAATCACTATTACAGACGGGAACATGCAACCTGTGCAATATCGAATCTATGGAACAAGAGATGTGACTAACTAATGTGATGACCACATATGGTCATGTGACCTCATCAAATATGCATAAATGTTATATCTCAAGCACTGTTACAGATAGGAAAATGCAACCAATGCAATATTGAAGTTATTGCACAACAGAGCTGACAAAAACATCCGATGACCATATATGGTCATGGGACATCATTAAATATGCAAGATTGTAATACATTAAGCACTGTTACAGACAGGAACATGCAACATGTTTAGTATGAAGGCCATGCAATTTCCTTTAATATATTATTGTCAATGATGCTGATTTTGGAACGCTGCTAATAAGTCAGTGGGCTCGAAACCCGACATTGCTGCAACGCAGCTATATTTAGGGTTTCGAGCCCATTTGGTCAAAACCCTATTGAAATTGTTCCGTTTATTATTATTAGGGTTTCGAGCCCATTTGGTCGAAACCCTATTGAAATTGTTCCGTTTATTAGGGTTTCGAGCCCATTTGGTCGAAACCCTTTTGTAATTGTTCCGTTTATTATTATTATTATTATTATTATTATTATTATTCTTCCGCCTAAATTTTTGGTCACGCTTTATGTCAACGCCGTTGGACCGATCAATTCAATACTTGCCACAATGGTAAAGCTATATGAGATCTGGTGCATATCCTAAGTTCAGACACATTGGTCACATGACCAGGCCGCCATCTTGGATTAAAGGCGAAATTTTCAATGCCGAATTGCACACCTTTCTGAGGGTCTGAGTGCTCCAATTTTTTTATGATAGTAGCAGTGTGACACGGGCTACAAATTTAATCAAAAAAAACTTTAGCGGTCACGTGACTTTTTTTTTTAGAATTTTTTTAAATTTTGTTTTGCATCTCATTTGCATAATTTTCGACAAATCAACTAACCCTGAATAACTTTGAAAGATCATATGACATAGTATTTAATTCCAAAATATCGAGTCCAGGCGATAAGCCGTTTTTTATAAGAAGATTTTAGAATGTTTTTTCATATTTTTTTTGTTCTTTTACATGGTCACGTGACCTCATTTTATAGACATAATTGCAATATCTCAAGCACTGTTACAGATAGGAACATGCAACCAGTGCAATTATGAAGTGATGGTACATGAAATTCTACTAACAAACAAGATGACCATATATGGTCATGTGATCTTATTAAATATGCATGAATGTAATATATCAAGCACTGTTACAGATAGGGACATGCAACCTTTGCAATATCGAAGCTATAAGACACGAGATGTGACTAACTAATGTCATGACCATATATGGTCATGTGACTTCATCAAATATACATAAATGTAATAACTCAAGCACAGTTACAGACAGGAACATGCAACCAGTGCAATATTGAAGTGATGGTACATGAAATTTTACTAACAAACAAGATGACCATATATGGTCATGTGACCTCATTGAATATGCATAAATGTAATATATCAAGCACTGTAAGAGTTATGGACATGCAACCTGTGCAATATCGAAGCTATGGGTCAAGAGATGTGATTAACTAATGTGATGACTATATATGATCATGTGACCTCATCAAATATGCGTAAATGTAATAACTCAAGCACTGTTACAGACGGGAACATGCAACCTGTGCAATATCGAAGCTATGGGACAAGAGATGTGACTAACTAATGTGATGACCATATATTGTCATATGACCTCATCAAATATGCATAAATGTTATATTTGAAACACAGTAACAGATAGAAACACAACCTGTGCAAAATCGAAGCTATGAGACAAGATATGTGACTAACACATCTGATGCCCATACACGGTCATGTGACATCATTAAATATGCATAAATGTAATAACTCAAGCACTGTTACAGACGGGAACATGCAACCTGTGCAATATCGAATCTATGGAACAAGAGATGTGACTAACTAATATGATGACCACATATGGTCATGTGACCTCATCAAATATGCATAAATGTTATATCTCAAGCACTGTTACAGATAGGAAAATGCAACCAATGCAATATTGAAGTTATTGCACAACAGAGCTGACAAAAACATCCGATGACCATATATGGTCATGGGACATCATTAAATATTCAAGATTGTAATACCTTAAGCACTGTTACTAGACAGGAACATGCAACATGTTTAGTATGAAGGCCATGCAATTTCCTATAATATATTATTGTCAATGATGCTGATTTTGGAACGCTGCTAATAAGTCAGTGGGCTCGAAACCCGACATTGCTGCAACGCAGCTATATTTATTATTATTATTATTATTATTCCGCCGTTTTTCGGTCACACTTTATGTCAACGCCGTTGGACTGATCAGCTCAGTACTTGCCACATTGGTAAAGCTGGATGAGATCTAGTGCATATCCTAAGTTCAGACACATAGGTCACATGACCAGGCCGCCATCTTGGATTAAAGGCGAAATTTTCAATGCCGAATTGCGCACCTTTCTGAGGGTCTGAGTGCTCCAATTTTTTTATGATAGTTGCAGTGCGACAAGGGCTACAAATTTCATCAAAAAAAACTTTAGCGGTCACGTGACTTTTTTTTTTAGAATTTTTTTAAATTTTGTTTTGCATCTCATTTGCATAATTTTCGACAAATCAACTAACCCTGAATAACTTTGAAAGATCATATGACATAGTATTTAATTCCAAAATATGGAAGTCCAGGCGAAAAGCCGTTTTTTATAAGAAGATTTTAGAATGTTTTTTCATATTTTTTTGTTCTTTTATATGGTCACGTGACCTCATTTTATAGACATAATTGCAATATCTCAAGCACTGTTACAGATAGGAACATGCAACCAGTGCAATATTGAAGTGATGGTACATGAAATTCTACTAACAAACAAGATGACCATATATGGTCATGTGATCTCATTAAATATGCATAAATGTAATATATCAAGCACTGTTACAGATAGGGACATGCAACCTGTGCAATATCGAAGCTATAAGACACGAGATGTGACTAACTAATGTGATGACCATATATGGTCATGTGACTTCATCAAATATGCATAAATGTAATAACTCAAGCACAGTTACAGACGGGAACATGCAACCAGTGCAATATTGAAGGGATGGTACATGAAATTTTACTAACAAACAAGATGACCATATATGGTCATGTGACCTCATTGAATATGCATAAATGTAATATATCAAGCACTGCAAGAGTTAGGGACATGCAACTTGTGCAATATCGAAGGTATGGGTCAAGAGATGTGACTAACTAATGTGATGACCATATATGGTCATGTGACTTCATTAAATATGCATAATTGAATTATCTCAAGCACTGTTACAGACATGAACATGCAACCTGTGCAAAATCGAAGCTGTGGGACATGAGATGTGAGTAACTAATGTGATGACCGTATATGGTCATGTGACGTCATTAAATATGCATAATTGTAATATCTCAAGCAGAATCACAGATAGAGACATGTAACCTATGTAATATCGAAGCTATGAAACAAGAGATGTGGCTAACTATTGTGATGACCATATATGGTCATGTAATTTCATCAAATATGCATCAATGTAATAACTCAAGCACTGTTACAGATAGGAACATGCAACCAGTGCAATATTGAAGCTATTGCACAACAGAAGTGACTAACACATCCAATGAAAATATATGGTCATGTGACCTCATCAAATATGCATAAATGTTATATCTCAAGCACTGTTACAGATAGGAACATGCAACCAGTGCAATATTGAAGCAATTGCACAACAGAAGTCACTAACATATCCGATGACCACATATGGTCATGTGACCTCATCAAATATGCATAAATGTTACATCTCAAGCACTGTTACAGATAGGAAAATGCAACCAATGCAATATTGAATTTATTGCACAACAGAGCTGACAAAAACATCCGATGACCATATATGGTCATGGGACATCATTAAATATGCAAGATTGTAATACCTTAAGCACTGTTACAGACAGGAACATGCAACATGTTTAGTATGAAGGCCATGCAATTTCCTTTAATATATTATTGTCAATGATGCTGATTTTGGAACGCTGCTAATAAGTCAGTGGGCTCGAAACCCGACATTGCTGCAACGCAGCTATATTTAGGGTTTCGAGCCCATTTGGTCGAAACCCTATTGAAATTGTTCCGTTTTTATTATTAGGGTTTCGAGCCCATTTGGTCGAAACCCTTTTGTAATTGTTCCGTTTATTATTATTATTATTATTATTATTATTATTCTTCCGCCTAAATTTTTGGTCACGCTTTATGTCAACACCGTTGGACCGATCAGTTCCATACTTGCCACAATGGTAAAGCTTTATGAGATCTGGTGCATATCCTAAGTTCAGACACATAGGTCACATGACCAGGCCGCCATCTTGGATTAAAGGCGAAATTTTCAATGCCGAATTGCGCACCTTTCTGAGGGTCTGAGTGCTCCAATTTTTTTATGATAGTAGCAGTGCGACAAGGGCTACAAATCTCATCAAAAAAAACTTTAGCGGTCACGTGACTTTTTTTTTTAGAATTTTTTTAAATTTTGTTTTGCATCTCATTTGCATAATTTTCGACAAATCAACTAACCCTGAATAACTTTGAAAGATCATATGACATAGTATTTAATTCCAAAATATGGAAGTCCAGGCGAAAAGCCGTTTTTTATAAGAAGATTTTAGAATGTTTTTTCATATTTTTTGTTCTTTTATATGGTCACGTGACCTCATTTTATAGACATAATTGCAATATCTCAAGCACTGTTACAGATAGGAACATGCAACCAGTGCAATATTGAAGTGATGATACATGAAATTCTACTAACAAACAAGATGACCATATATGGTCATGTGATCTCATTAAATATGCATAAATGTAATATATCAAGCACTGTTACAGATAGGGACATGCAACCTGTGCAATATCGAAGCTATAAGACACGAGATGTGACTAACTAATGTGATGACCATATATGGTCATGTGACTTCATCAAATATGCATAAATGTAATATCTCAAGCACTGTTACAGATAGAAACATGCAACCAGTGCAATATTGAAATTATGGTACATGAAATTTTACTAACAAACAAGATGACCATATATGGTCATGTGACCTCATTGAGTATGCATAAATGTAATAAATCAAGCACTGCAAGAGTTAGGGACATGCAACCTGTGCAATATCGAAGCTGTGGGACATGAGATGTGAGTAACTAATGTGATGACCGTATATGGTCATGTGACGTCATTAAATATGCATAATTGTAATATCTAAAGCAGAATCACAGATAGAGACATGCAACCTATGCAATATCGAAGCTATGAGACAAGAGATGTGGCTAACTAATGCGATGACCATATATGGTCATGTAATTTCATCAAATATGCATAAATGTAATAACTCAAGCACTGTTACAGATAGGAACATGCAACCAGTGCAATATTGAAGCTATTGCACAACAGAAGTGACTAACACATCCGATGACCATATATGGTCATGTGACTTCATCAAATATGCATATATGTTATATCTCAAGCACTGTTACAGATAGGAACATGCAACCAGTGCAATATTGAAGCTATTGCACAACAGAAGTCACTAACATATCCGAAGACCATATATGGTCATGTGACCTCATCAAATAAGCATAAATGTAATAACTCAAGCACTATTACAGACGGGAACATGCAACCTGTGCAATATCGAATCTATGGAACAAGAGATGTGACTAACTAATGTGATGACCATATATGGTCATGTGACCTCATCAAATATGCATAAATGTTATATTTGAAACACAGTAACAGAAAGAAACACACAACCTGTGCAATATCGAAGCTATGAGACAAGATATGTGACTAACACATCTGATGCCCATACACGGTCATGTGACATCATTAAATATGCATAAATGTAATAACTGAAGCATTGTTACAGACGGGAACATGCAACCTGTGCAATATCGAATCTATGGAACAAGAGATGTGACTAACTAATGTGATGACCATATATGGTAAGGTGACCTCATCAAATATGCATAAATGTTATATCTCAAGCACTGTTACAGATAGGAAAATGCAACCAATGCAATATTGAAGTTATTGCACAACAGAGCTGACAAAAACATCCGATGACCATATATGGTCATGGGACATCATTAAATATGCAAGATTGTAATACCTTAAGCACTGTTACAGACAGGAACATGCAACATGTTTAGTATGAAGGCCATGCAATTTCCTATAATATATTATTGTCAATGATGCTGATTTTGGAACGCTGCTAATAAGTCAGTGGGCTCAAAACCCGACATTGCTGCAATGCAGCTATATTTAGGGTTTCGAGCCCATTTGGTCGAAACCCTATTGTAATTGTTCCGTTTATTATTATTAGGGTTTCGAGCCCATTTGGTCGAAACCCTATTGAAATTGTTCCGTTTATTATTAGGGTTTCGAGCCCATTTGGTCGAAACCCTTTTGTAATTGTTCCGTTTATTATTATTATTATTATTATTAGGGTTTCGAGCCCATTTGGTCGAAACCCTTTTGTAATTGTTCCGTTTATTATTATTATTATTATTATTATTATTATTATTCTTCCGCCTAAATTTTTGGTCACGCTTTATGTCAACACCGTTGGACCGATCAGTTCCATACTTGCCACAATTGTAAAGCTGTATGAGATCTGGTGCATATCCTAAGTTCAGACACATAGGTCATATGACCAGGCCGCCATCTTGGATTAAAGGCGAAATATTCAATGCCGAATTGCGCACCTTTCTGAGGGTCTGAGTGCTCCAATTTTTTTATGATAGTAGCAGTGTGACAAGGGCTACAAATTTCATCAAAAAAAACTTTAGCGGTCACGTGACTTTTTTTTAAAGAATTTTTGTAAATTTTGTTTTGCATCTCATTTGCATAATTTTCGACAAATCGACTAACCCTGAATAACTTTGAAAGATCATATGACATAGTATTTATTTCCAAAATATTGAGTCCAGTCGATAAGCCGTTTTTTATAAGAAGATTTTAGAATGTTTTTCCATATTTTTTTGTTCTTTTACATGGTCACGTGACCTCATTTTTTAGACATAATTGCAATATCACAAGCACTGTTACAGATAGGAACATGCAACCAGTGCAATATTGAAGTGATGGTACATGAAATTCTACTAACAAACAAGATGACCATATATGGTCATGTGATCTCATTAAATATGCATAAATGTAATATATCAAGCACTGTTACAGATAGGGACATGCAACCTGTGCAATATCGAAGCTATAAGACACGAGATGTGACTAACTAATGTGATGACCATATATGGTCATGTGACTTCATCAAATATGCATAAATGTAATAACTCAAGCACAGTTACAGACGGGAACATGCAACCAGTGCAATATTGAAGTGATGGTACATGAAATTTTACTAACAAACAAGATGACTATATATGGTCATGTGACCTCATTGAATATGCATAAATGTAATATATCAAGCACTTCAAGAGTTAGTTACATGCAACCTGTGCAATATCGGAGGTATGGGTCAAGAGATGTGACTAACTAATGTGATGACATTACATGGTCATGTGACTTCATTAAATATGCATAATTGAATTATCTCAAGCACTATTACAGATAGAAACATGCAACCTGTGCAAAATCGAAGCTATGGGACATGAGATGTGAGTAACTAATGTGATGACCGTATATGGTCATGTGCCGTCATTAAATATGCATAATTGTAATATCTCAAGCAGAATCACAGATAGAGACATGCAACCTATGCAATATCGGAGCCATGTGACAAGAGATATGACTGACTAATGTGATGACCATATATGGTCATGTAACTTCATCAAATATGCATAAATGTAAGAACTCAAGCACTGTTACAGATAGGAACATGCAACCAGTGCAATATTGAAGCTATTGCACAACAGAAGTGACTAACACATCCAATGACCATATATGGTCATGTGACCTCATCAAATATGCATAAATGTTATATCTCAAGCACTGTTACAGATAGGAACATGCAACCAGTGCAATATTGAAGCTATTGCACAACAGAAGTCACTAACATATCCGATGACCATATATGGTCATGTGACCTTATCAAATAAGCATAAATGTAATAACTCAAGCACTATTACAGACGGGAACATGCAACCTGTGCAATATCGAATCTATAGAACAAGAGATGTGACTAACTAATGTGATGACCATATATGGTCATGTGACCTCATCAAATATGCATAAATGTTATATTTGAAACACAGTAACAGATAGAAACACACAACCTGTGCAATATCGAAGCTATGAGACAAGATATGTGACTAACACATCTGATGCCCATACACGGTCATGTGACATCGTTAAATATGCATAAATGTAATAACTCAAGCACTGTTACAGACGGGAACATGCAACCTGTGCAATATCGGATCTATGGAACAAGAGATGTGACTAACTAATGTGATGACCACATATGGTCATGTGACCTCATCAAATATGCATAAATGTTATATCTCAAGCACTGTTACAGATAGGAAAATGCAACAATGCAATATTGAAGTTATTGCACAACAGAGCTGACAAAAACATCTGATGACCATATATGGTCATGGGACATCATTAAATATGCAAGATTGTAATACATTAAGCACTGTTACAGACAGGAACATGCAACATGTTTAGTATGAAGGCCATGTAATTTCCTTTAATATATTATTGTCAATGATGCTGATTTTGGAACGCTGCTAATAAGTCAGTGGGCTCGAAACCCGACATTGCTGCAACGCAGCTATATTTAGGGTTTCGAGCCCATTTGGTCGAAACCCTTTTGTAATTGTTCCGTTTATTATTATTATTATTATTATTATTATTATTCTTCCGCCTAAATTTTTGGTCACTCTTTATGTCAACACCGTTGGACCGATCAGTTCCATACTTGCCACAATGGTAAAGCTGTATGAGATCTGGTGCATATCCTAAGTTCAGACACATAGGTCACATGACCAGGCCGCCATCTTGGATTAAAGGCGAAATTTTCAATGCCGAATTGCGCACCTTTCTGAGGGTCTGAGTGCTCCAATTTTTTTATGATAGTAGCAGTGCGACAAGGGCTACAAATTTCATCAAAAAAAACTTTAGCGGTCACGTGACTTTTTTTTTTTGAATTTTTTTAAATTTTGTTTTACATCTCATTTGCATAATTTTCGACAAATTAACTAACCCTGAATAAATTTGAAAGATCATATGACATAGTATTTAATTCCAAAATATTTAGTCCAGGCGAAAAGCCGTTTTTTATAAGAAGATTTTAGAATGTTTTTTCATATTTTTTTGTTCTTTTATATGGTCACGTGACCTCATTTTATAGACATAATTGCAATATCTCAAGCACTGTTACATATAGGAACATGCAACCAGTGCAATATTGAAGTGATGGTACATGAAATTCTACTAACAAACAAGATGACCATATATGGTCATGTGATCTCATTAAATATGCATAAATGTAATATATCAAGCACTGTTACAGATAGGGACATGCAACCTGTGCAATATCGAAGCTATAAGACACGAGATGTGACTAACTAATGTGATGACCATATATGGTCATGTGACTTCATCAAATATGCATAAATGTAATAACTCAAGCACAGTTACAGACGGGAACATGCAACCAGTGCAATATTGAAGTGATGTTACATGAAATTTTACTAACAAACAAGATGACCATATATGGTCATGTGACCTCATTGAATATGCATAAATGTAATATATCAAGCACTGCAAGAGTTAGGGACATGCAACCTGTGCAATATCGAAGCTGTGGGACATGAGATGTGAGTAACTAATGTGATGACCGTATATGGTCATGTGACGTCATTAAATATGCACAATTGTAATATCTCAAGCAGAATCACAGATAGAGACATGCAACCTATGCAATATCGAAGCTATGAGACAAGATATGTGGCTAACTAATGTGATGACCATATATGGTCATGTAATTTCATCAAATATGCATAAATGTAATAACTCAAGCACTGTTACAGATAGGAACATGCAACCAGTGCAATATTGAAGCTATTGCACAACAGAAGTGACTAACACATCCAATGACCATATATGGTCATGTGACCTCATCAAATATGCATAAATGTTATATCTCAAGCACTGTTACAGATAGGAACATGCAACCAGTGCAATATTGAAGCTATTGCACAACAGAAGTCACTAACATATCCGATGACCATATATGGTCATGTGACCTCATCAAATAAGCATAAATGTAATAACTCAAGCACTATTACAGACGGGAACATGCAACCTGCGCAATATCGAATCTATGGAACAAGAGATGTGACTAACTAATGTGATGACCATATATGGTCATGTGACCTCATCAAATATGCATAAATATTATATTTGAAACACAGTAACAGAAATAAACACACAACCTGTGCAATATCGAAGCTATGAGACAAGATATGTGACTAACACATCTGTTGCCCATGCACGGTCATGTGACATCATTAAATATGCATAAATGTAATAACTCAAGCACTGTTACAGACGGGAACATGCAACCTGTGCAATATCGAATCTATTGAACAAGAGATGTGACTAACTAATGTGATGACCATATATGGTCATGTGACCTCATCAAATATGCATAAATGTTATATCTCAAGCACTGTTACAGATAGGAACATGCAACCAATGCAATATTGAAGTTATTGCACAACAGAGCTGACAAAAACATCAGATGACCATATATGGTCATGGGACATAATTAAATATGCGAGATTATAATACCTTAAGCACTGTTACAGACAGGAACATGTAACATGTTTAGTATGAAGGCCATGCAATTTCCTTTAATATATTATTGTCAATGATGCTGATTTTGAAACGCTGCTAATAAGTCAGTGGGCTCGAAACCCGACATTGCTGCAACGCAGCTATATTTATTATTATTATTCTTCCGCCGTTTTTCGGTCACACTTTATGTCAACGCTGTTGGACCGATCGGCTCAGTACTTGCCACAATGGTAAAGCTGGATGAGATCTCGTGCATATCCTAAGTTCAGACACATAGGTCACATGACCAGGCCGCCATCTTGGATTAAAGGCGAAATTTTCAATGCCGAATTGCGCACCTTTCTGAGGGTCTGAGTGCTCCAATTTTTTTATGATAGTAGCAGTGCGACAAGGGCTACAAATTTCATCCAAAAAAACTTTAGCGGTCACGTGACTTTTTTTTTTAGAATTTTTTTAAATTTTGTTTTGCATCTCATTTGCATAATTTTCGACAAATCAACTAACCCTGAATAACTTTGAAAGATCATATGACATAGTATTTAATTCCAAAATATGGAAGTCCAGGCGAAAAGCCGTTTTTTATAAGAAGATTTTAGAATGTTTTTTTCATATTTTTTTGTTCTTTTATATGGTCACGTGACCTCATTTTATAGACATAATTGCAATATCTCAAGCACTGTTACAGATAGGAACATGCAACCAGTGCAATATTGAAGTGATGGTACGTGAAATTTTACTATCAAACAAGATGACCATATATGGTCATGTGACCTCATTGAATATGCATAAATGTAATATATCAAGCACTGTTACAGATAGGGACATGCAACCTGTGCAATATCGAAGCTATAAGACACGAGATGTTACTAACTAATGTGATGACCATATATGGTCATGTGACTTCATCAAATATGCATAAATGTAATAACTCAAGCACAGTTACAGACGGGAACATGCAACCAGTGCAATATTGAAGTGATGGTACATGAAATTTTACTAACAAACAAGATGACCATATATGGTCATGTGACCTCATTGAATATGCATAAATGTAATATATCAAGCACTGCAAGAGTTAGGGACATGCAACCTGTGCAATATCGAAGGTATGGGTCAAGAGATGTGGCTAACTAATGTGATGACCATATATGGTCATGTGACTTCATTAAATATGCATAATTGAATTATCTCAAGCACTGTTACAGACATGAACATGCAACCTGTGCGAAATCGAAGCTGTGGGACATGAGATGTGAGTAACTAATGTGATGACCGTATATGGTCATGTGACGTCATTAAATATGCATAATTGTAATATCTCAAGCAGAATCACAGATAGAGACATGCAACCTATGCAATATCGAAGCTATGAGACAAGAGATGTGGCTAACTAATGTGATGACCATATATGGTCATGTAATTTCATCAAATATGCATAAATGTAATAACTCAAGCACTGTTACAGATAGGAACATGCAACCAGTGCAATATTGAAGCTATTGCACAACAGAAGTCACTAACATATCCGATGACCATATATGGTCATGTGACCTCATCAAATAAGCATAAATGTAATAACTCAAGCACTATTACAGACGGGAACATGCAACCTGTGCAATATCGAATCTATGGAACAAGAGATGTGACTAACTAATGTGATGACCATATATGGTCATGTGATCTCATCAAATATGCATAAATGTTATATTTGAAACACAGTAACAGATAGAAACACACAACCTGTGCAATATCGAAGCTATGAGACAAGATATGTGACTAACACATCTGATGCCCATACACAGTCATGTGACATCATTAAATATGCATAAATGCAATAACTCAAGCACTGTTACAGACGGGAACATGCAACCTGTGCAATATCGAATCTATGGAACAAGAGATGTGACTAACTAATGTGATGACCACATATGGTCATGTGACCTCATCAAATATGCATAAAAATTGCAATATCTCAAGCACTGTTACAGATAGGAAAATGCAACCAATGCAATATTGAAGTTATTGCACAACAGAGCTGACAAAAACATCCGATGACCATATATGGTCATGGGACATCATTAAATATGCAAGATTGTAATACCTTAAGCACTGTTACAGACAGGAACATGCAACATGTTTAGTATGAAGGCCATGCAATTTCCTTTAATATATTATTGTCAATGATGCTGATTTTGGAACGCTGCTAATAAGTCAGTGGGCTCGAAACCCGACATTGCTGCAACGCAGCTATATTTATTATTATTATGATTCCGCCTAAATTTTTGGTCACGCTTTATGTCAACGCCGTTGGACCGATCAATTCAATACTTGCCACAATGGTAAAGCTATATGAGATCTGGTGCATATCCTAAGTTCAGACACGTAGGTCACATGACCAGGCCGCCATCTTGGATTAAAGGCGAAATTTTCAATGCCGAATTGCGCACCTTTCTGAGGGTCTGAGTGCTCCAATTTTTTTATGATAGTAGCAGTGCGACAAGGGCTACAAATCTCATCAAAAAAAACTTTAGCGGTCACGTGACTTTTTTTTTTAGAATTTTTTGAAATTTTGTTTTGCATCTCATTTGCATAATTTTCGACAAATCAACTAACCCTGAATAACTTTGAAAGATCATATGACATAGTATTTAATTCCAAAATATCGAGTCCAGGCGATAAGCCGTTTTTTATAAGAAGATTTTAGAATGTTTTTTCATATTTTTTTTGTTCTTTTATATGGTCACGTGACCTCATTTTATAGACATAATTGCAATATCTCAAGCACTGTTACAGATAGGAACATGCAACCAGTGCAATTTTGAAGTGATGGTACATGAAATTCTACTAACAAACAAGATGACCATATATGGTCATGTGACCTCATTGAATATGCATAAATGTAATATATCAAGCACTGTAAGAGTTAGGGACATGCAACCTGTGCAATATCGAAGCTACGGGTCAAGAGATGTGATTAACTAATGTGATGACTATATATGATCATGTGACCTCATCAAATATGCATAAATGTAATAACTCAAGCACTGTTACAGACGGGAACATGCAACCTGTGCAATATCGAAGCTATGGGACAAGAGATGTGACTAACTAATGTGATGACCATATATGGTCATGTGACCTCATCAAATATGCATAAATGTTATATTTGAAACACAGTAACAGATAGAAACACACAACCTGTGCAATATCGAAGCTATGGGACAAGATATGTGACTAACACATCTGATGCATATACACGGTCATGTGACATCATTAAATATGCATAAATGTAATAACTCAAACACTGTTACAGACGGGAACATGCATCCTGTGCAATATCGAATCTATGGAACAAGAGATGTGACTAACTAATGTGATGACCACATATGGTCATGTGACCTCATCAAATATGCATAAATGTTATATCTCAAGCACTGTTACAGATAGGAAAGTGCAACCAATGCAATATTGAAGTTATTGCACAACAGAGCTGACAAAAACATCCGATGACCATATATGGTTTTGGGACATCATTAAATATGCAAGATTGTAATACCTTAAGCACTGTTACTAGACAGCAACATGCAACATGTTTAGTATGAAGGCCATGCAATTTCCTATAATATATTATTGTCAATGATGCTGATTTTGGAATGCTGCTAATAAGTCAGTGGGCTCGAAACCCGACATTGCTGCAACGCAGCTATATTTAGGGTTTCGAGCCCATTTGGTCGAAACCCTATTGTAATTGTTCCGTTTATTATTATTATTATTATTATTATTATTATTATTCTTCCGCCTAAATTTTTGGTCACGCTTTATGTCAACGCCGTTGGACCGATCAGTTCCATACTTGCCACAATGGTAAAGCTGTATGAGATCTGGTGCATATCCTAAGTTCAGACACGTAGGTCACATGACCAGGCCGCCATCTTGGATTAAAGGCGAAATTTTCAATGCCGAATTGCGCACCTTTCTGAGGGTCTGAGTGCTCCAATTTTTTTATGATAGTAGCAGTGCGACAAGGGCTACAAATTTCATCAAAAAAAACTTTAGCGGTCACGTGACTTTTTTTTTTAGAATTTTTTTAAATTTTGTTTTGCATCTCATTTGCATAATTTTCGACAAATCAACTAACCCTGAATAACTTTGAAAGATCATATGACATAGTATTTAATTCCAAAATATGGAAGTCCAGGCGAAAAGCCGTTTTTTATAAGAAGATTTTAGAATGTTTTTTCATATTTTTTTGTTCTTTTACATGGTCACGTGACCTCATTTTAGAGACATAATTGCAATATCTCAAGCACTGTTACAGATAGGAACATGCAACCAGTGCAATATTGAAGTGATGGTACATGAAATTCTACTAACAAACAAGATGACCATATATGGTCATGTGATCTCATTAAATATGCATAAATGTAATATATCAAGCACTGTTACAGATAGGAACATGCAACCTGTGCAATATTGAAGCTATAAGACACGAGATGTGACTAACTAATGTGATGACCATATATGGTCGTGTGACTTCATCAAATATGCATAAATGTAATAACTCAAGCACAGTTGCAGACGGGAACATGCAACCAGTGCAATATTGATGTGATGGTACATGACATTTTACTAACAAACAAGATGACCATATATGGTCATGTGACTTCATCAAATATGCATAAATGTAATAACTCAAGCACTGTTACAGATGGTAACATGCAACCTGTGCAATATCGAAGCAATGGGACAAGAGATGTGAATAACTAATGTGATGACCATATATTGTCATGTGACCTAATCAAATATGCATACATGTAATAACTCAAGCACTGTTACAGACGGGAACATGCAACCTGTGCAATATCGAAGCTATGGAACAAGAGATGTGATTAACTAATGTGATGACCATATATGGTCATGTGACCTCATCAAATATGCATAAATGTAATAACTCAAGCACTGTTACAGACAGGAACATGCAACTAGTGCAATATTGAAGGTCTTGCACAAGAGAGATGACTAACACATCTGATGACCATACACGGTCATGTGATATCATTAAATATTCATAAGTGTAATAACTCAAACACTGTTACAGATAGAAAAATGCAACCTGTGCAATATCGAAGCAATGAGACAAGAGATGTGATTAACTAATGTGATGACCATATATGGTCAAGTGACTTCATCAAATATGCATAAATGTAATAACTCAAGCGCAGTTACAGACGGGAACATGCAATCAGTGCAATATTGAAGTGATGGTACATGAAATTTTACTAACAATCAAGATGACCATATATGGTCAGGTGAACTCATTGAATATGCATAAATGTAATATATCAAGCACTGTAAGAGTTAGGGACATGCAACCTGTGCAATATCGAAGGTATGGGTCAAGAGATGTGACTAACTAATGTGATGACCATATATGGTCATGTGACCTCATCAAATATGCATAAATGTTATATTTGAAACACAGTAACAGATAGAAACACGCAATCAGTGCAATATTGAAGTTATTGCACAACAGAGGTGACTGACATATCCGATGACTATATATGATCATGTGACCTCATCACATATGCAAAAATGTAATAACTCAAGCACTGTTACAGATAGAAAAATGCAACCTGTGCAATATCGAATCTATGGAACAAGAGATGTGACTAACTAATGTGATGACTATATATGATCATGTGACCTCATCAAATATGCATAAATGTTACATCTCAAGCACTGTTACAGAGAGGAACATGCAACCAATGCAATATTGAAGTTATTGCACAACATAGCTGACAAAAACATCCGATGACCATATATGGTCGTGGGACATCATTAAATATGCAAGATTGTAATATCTTAAGCATTGTTATAGACTGGAAAATGTAACATGTTTAGTATGAAGGTCATGCAATTTCCATTAATATATTATTGTCAATGATGCTGATTTTGGAACGCTGCTAATAAGTCAGTGGGCTCGAAACCCGACATTGCTGCAACGCAGCTATATTTATTATTATTATTCTTCCGCCTAAATTTTTGGTCACGCTTTATGTCAACACCGTTGGACCGATCAGTTTCATACTTGCCACAATGGTAAAGCTGTATGAGATCTGGTGCATATCCTAAGTTCAGACACATAGGTCACATGACCAGGCCGCCATCTTGGATTAAAGGCGAAATTTTCAATGCCGAATTACGCACCTTTCTGAGGGTCTGAGTGCTCCAATTTTTTTATGATAGTAGCAGAGCGACAAGGGCTACAAATTTCATCAAAAAAAACTTTAGCGGTCACGTGACTTTTTTTTTTAGAATTTTTTTAAATTTTGTTTTGCATCTCATTTGCATAATTTTCGGCGAATCAACTAACCCTGAATAAGTTTGAAAGATCATATGACATAGTATTTAATTCCACAATATGGAAGTCTAGGCGAAAAGCCGTTTTTTATAAGAAGATTTTAGAATGTTTTTTCATATTTTTTTGTTCTTTTATATGGTCACGTGACCTCATTTTATAGACATAATTGCAATATCTCAAGCACTGTTACAGATAGGAACATGCAACCAGTGCAATATTGAAGTGATGGTACATGAAATGCTACTAACAAACAAGATGACCATATATGGTCATGTGATCTCATTAAATATGCATAAATGTAATATATCAAGCACTGTTACAGATAGGGACATGCAACCTGTGCAATATCGAAGCTATAAGACACGAGATGTGACTAACTAATGTGATGACCATATATGGTCATGTGACTTCATCAAATATGCATAAATGTAATAACTCAAGCACAGTTACAGACGGGAACATGCAACCAGTGCAATATTGAAGTGATGGTACATGAAATTTTACTAACAAACAAGATGACCATATATGGTCATGTGACCTCATTGAATATGCATAAATGTAATATATCAGGCACTGCAAGAGTTAGGGACATGCAACCTGTGCAATATCGAAGGTATGGGTCAAGAGATGTGGCTAACTAATGTGATGACCATATATGGTCATGTGACTTCATTAAATATGCATAATTGAATTATCTCAAGCACTGTTACAGACATGAACATGCAACCTGTGCAAAATCGAAGCTGTGGGACATGAGATGTGAGTAACTAATGTGATGACCGTATATGGTCATGTGACGTCATTAAATATGCATAACTGTAATATCTCAAGCAGAATCATAGATAGAGACATGCAACCTATGCAATATCGAAGCTATGAGACAAGAGATGTGGCTAACTAATGTGATGACCATATATGGTCATGTAATTTCATCAAATATGCATAAATGTAATAACTCAAGCACTGTTACAGATAGGAACATGCAACCAGTGCAATATTGAAGCTATTGCACAACAGAAGTGACTAACACATCCGATGACCATATATGGTCATGTGACCTCATCAAATATGCATAAATGTTATATCTCAAGCACTGTTACAGATAGGAACATGCAACCAGTGCAATATTGAAGCTATTGCACAACAGAAGTCACTAACATATCCGATGACCATATATGGTCATGTGACCTCATCAAATAAGCATAAATGTAATAACTCAATCACTATTACAGACGGGAACATGCAACCTGTGCAATATCGAATCTATGGAACAAGAGATGTGACTAACTAATGTGATGACCATATATGGTCATGTGACCTCATCAAATATGCATAAATATTATATCTCAAGCACTGTTACAGATAGGAAAATGCAACCAATGCAATATTGAAGTTATTGCACAACAGAGCTGACAAAAACATCAGATGACCATATATGGTCATGGGACATAATTAAATATGCGAGATTATAATACCTTAAGCACTGTTACAGACAGGAACATGTAACATGTTTAGTATGAAGGCCATGCAATTTCCTTTAATATATTATTGTCAATGATGCTGATTTTGGAACGTTGCTAATAAGTCAGTGGGCTCGAAACCCGACATTGCTGCAACGCAGCTATATTTATTATTATTATTATGATTCCGCCTAAATTTTTGGTCACGCTTTATGTCAACACCGTTGGACCGATCAGTTCCATCCTTGCCACAATGGTAAAGCTGTATGAGATCTGGTGCATATCCTAAGTTCAGACACATAGGTCACATGACCAGGCCGCCATCTTGGATTAAAGGCGAAATTTTCAATGCCGAATTGCGCACCTTTCTGAGGGTCTGAGTGCTCCAATTTTTTTATGATAGTAGCAGTGCGACAAGGGCTACAAATTTCATCAAAAAAAACTTTAGCGGTCAAGTGACTTTTTTTTTTAGAATTTTTTGAAATTTTGTTTTGCATCTCATTTGCATAATTTTCGACAAATCAACTAACCCTGAATAACTTTGAAAGATCATATGACATAGTATTTAATTCCAAAATATGGAAGTCCAGGCGAAAAGCCGTTTTTTATAAGAAGATTTTAGAATGTTTTTTCATACTTTTTTGTTCTTTTATATGGTCACGTGACCTCATTTTATAGACATACTTGCAATATCTTAAGCACTGTTACAGTTAGGAACATGCAACCAGTGCAATATTGAAGTGATGGTACATGAAATTCTACTAACAAACAAGATGACCATATATGGTCATGTGATCTCATTAAATATGCATAAATGTAATATACCAAGCACTGTTACAGATAGGGACATGCAACCTGTGCAATATCGAAGCTATAAGACACGAGATGTTACTAACTAATGTGATGACCATATATGGTCATGTGACTTCATCAAATATGCATAAATGTAATAACTCAAGCACAGTTACAGACGGGAACATGCAACCAGTGCAATATTGAAGTGATGGTACATGAAATTTTACTAACAAACAAGATGACCATATATGGTCATGTGACCTCATTGAATATGCATAAATGTAATATATCAAGCACTGCAAGAGTTAGGGACATGCAACCTGTGCAATATCGAAGGTATGGGTCAAGAGATGTGACTAACTAATGTGATGACCATATATGGTCATGTGACTTCATTAAATATGCATAATTGAATTATCTCAAGCACTGTTACAGACATGAACATGCAACCTGTGCAACATCGAAGCTGTGGGACATGAGATGTGAGTAACTAATGTGATTATCGTATATGGTCATGTGACGTCATTAAATATGCATAATTGTAATATCTCAAGCAGAATCACAAATAGAGACATGCAACCTATGCAATATCGAAGCTATGAGACAAGAGATGTGGCCAACTAATGTGATGACCATATATGGTCATGTAATTTCATCAAATATGCATAAATGTAATAACTCAAGCACTGTTACAGATAGGAACATGCAACCAGTGCAATATTGAAGCTATTGCACAACAGAAGTGACTAACACATCCGATGACCATATATGGTCATGTGACCTCATCAAATATGCATAAATGTTATATCTCAAGCACTGTTACAGATAGGAACATGCAACCAGTGCAAAATTGAAGCTATTGCACAACAGAAGTCACTAACATATCCGATGACCATATATGGTCATGTGACCTCATCAAATAAGCATAAATGTAATAACTCAAGCACTATTACAGACGGGAACATGCAACCTGTGCAATATCGAATCTATGGAACAAGAGATGTGACTAACTAATGTAATGACCATATATGGTCATGTGACCTCATCAAATATGCATAAATGTTATATTTGAAACACAGTAACAGATAGAAACACAACCTGTGCAATATCGAAGCTATGAGACAAGATATGTGACTAACACATCTGATGCCCATACACGGTCATGTGACATCATTAAATATGCATAAATGTAATAACTCAAGCACTGTTACAGACGGGAACATGCAACCTGTGCAATATCGAATCTATGGAACAAGAGATGTGACTAACTAATGTGATGACCACACATGGTCATATGACCTCATCAAATATGCATAAATGTTATATCTCAAGCACTGTTACAGATAGGAAAATGCAACCAATGCAATATTGAAGTTATTGCACAACAAAGCTGACAAAAACATCCGATGACCATATATGGTCATGGGACATCATTAAATATGCAAGATTGTAATACATTAAGCACTGTTACAGACAGGAACATGCAACATGTTTAGTATGAAGGCCATGCAATTTCCTTTAATATATTATTGTCAATGATGCTGATTTTGGAACGCTGCTAATAAGTCAGTGGGCTCGAAACCCGACATTGCTGCAACGCAGCTATATTTAGGGTTTCGAGCCCATTTGGTCGAAACCCTTTTGTAATTGTTCCGTTTATTATTATTATTATTATTATTATTCTTCCGCCTAAATTTTTGGTCACGCTTTATGTCAACACCGTTGGACCGATCAGTTCCATACTTGCCACAATGGTAAAGCTGTATGAGATCTGGTGCATATCCTAAGTTCAGACACATAGGTCACATGACCAGGCCGCCATCTTGGATTAAAGGCGAAATTTTCAATGCCGAATTGCGCACCTTTCTGAGGGTCTGAGTGCTCCAATTTTTTTATGATAGAAGCAGTGCGACAAGGGCTACAAATTTCATAAAAAAAAACTTTAGCGGTCACGTGACTTTTTTTTTTAGAATTTTTTTAAATTTTGTTTTGCATCTCATTTGCATAATTTTCGACAAATCAACTAACCCTGAATAACTTTGAAAGATCATATGACATAGTATTTAATTCCAAAATATGGAAGTCCATGCGAAAAGCCGTTTTTTATAAGAAGATTTTAGAATGTTTTTTCATATTTTTTTGTTCTTTTATATGGTCACGTGACCTCATTTTATAGACATAATTGCAATATCTCAAGCACTGTTACAGATAGGAACATGCAACCAGTGCAATATTGAAGTGATGGTACATGAAATTCTACTAACAAACAAGATGACCATATATGGTCATGTGATCTCGTTAAATATGCATAAATGTAATATATCAGCACTGTTACAGATAGGGACATGCAACCTGTGCAATATCGAAGCTATAAGACACGAGATGTGACTAACTAATGTGATGACCATATATGGTCATGTGACTTCATCAAATATGCATAAATGTAATAACTCAAGCACAGTTACAGACGGGAACATGCAACCAGTGCAATATTGAAGTGATGGTACATGAAATTTTACTAACAAACAAGATGACCATATATGGTCATGTGACCTCATTGAATATGCATAAATGTAATATATCAAGCACTGCAAGAGTTAGGGACATGCAACCTGTGCAATATCGAAGGTATGGGTCAAGAGATGTGGCTAACTAATGTGATGACCATATATGGTCATGTGACTTCATTAAATATGCATAATTGAATTATCCCAAGCACTGTTACAGACATGAACATGCAACCTGTGCAAAATCGAAGCTGTGGGACATGAGATGTGAGTAACTAATGTGATGACCGTATATGGTCATGTGACGTCATTAAATATGCATAATTGTAATATCTCAAGCAGAATCACAGATAGAGACATGCAACCTATGCAATATCGAAGCTATGAGACAAGAGATGTGGCTAACTAATGTGATGACCATATATGGTCATGTAATTTCATCAAATATGCATAAATGTAATAACTCAAGCACTGTTACAGATAGGAACATGCAACCAGTGCAATATTGAAGCTATTACACAACAGAAGTCACTAACATATCCGATGACCATATATGGTCATGTGACCTCATCAAATAAGCATAAATGTAATAACTCAAGCACTATTACAGACGGGAACATGCAACCTGTGCAATATCGAATCTATGGAACAAGAGATGTGACTGACTAATGTGATGACCACATATGGTCATGTGACCTCATCAAATATGCATAAAAATTGCAATATCTCAAGCACTGTTACAGATACGAAAATGCAACCAATGCAATATTGAAGCTATTGCACAACAGAAGTGACTAACACATCCGATGACCATATATGGTCATGTGACCTCATCAAATATGCATAAATGTTATATCTCAAGCACTGTTACAGATTGGAACATGCAACCAGTGCAATATTGAAGCTATTGCACAACAGAAGTCACTAACATATCCGATGACCATATATGGTCATGTGACCTCATCAAATAAGCATAAATGTAATAACTCAATCACTATTACAGACGGGAACATGCAACCTGTGCAATATCGAATCTATGGAACAAGAGATGTGACTAACTAATGTGATGACCATATATGGTCATGTGACCTCATCAAATATGCATAAATGTTATATCTCAAGCACTGTTACAGATAGGAACATGCAACCAATGCTATATTGAAGTTATTGCACAACAGAGCTGACAAAAACATCAGATGACCATATATGGTCATGGGACATAATTAAATATGCGAGATTATAATACCTTAAGCACTGTTACAGACAGGAACATGTAACATGTTTAGTATGAAGGCCATGCAATTTCCTTTAATATATTATTGTCAATGATGCTGATTTTGGAACGCTGCTAATAAGTCAGTGGGCTCGAAACCCGACATTGCTGCAACGCAGCTATATTTATTATTATTATTCTTCCGCCGTTTTTCGGTCACACTTTATGTCAATGCTGTTGGACCGATCAGCTCAGTACTTGCCACAATGGTAAAGCTGGATGAGATCTAGTGCATAGCCTAAGTTCAGACACATAGGTCACATGGCCAGGCCGCCATCTTGAAATAAAGGCGAAATTTTCAATGCCAAATTGCGCAGCTTTCTGAGGGTCTGAGTGCTCCAATTTTTTTATGATAGCAGCAGTGGGTCAAGTGCTACAAATTTCATCAAAAAAATCTTTAGCGGTCACGTGACTTTTTTTTTTAGAATTTTTTTAAATTTTGTTTTGCATCTCATTTGCATAATTTTCGACAAATCAACTAACCCTGAATAACTTTGAAAGATCATATGACATAGTATTTAATTCCAAAATATGGAGTACAGGCAATAAGCCGTTTTTTATAAGAAGATTTTAGAATGTTTTTTCATATTTTTTTGTTCTTTTACATGGTCACGTGACCTCATTTTTTAGACATAATTGCAATATCCCAAGCACTGTTACAGATAGGAACATGCAACCAGTGCAATATTGAAGTGATGGCACATGAAATTCTACTAACAAACAAGATGACCATATATGGTCATGTGATCTCATTAAATATGCATAAATGTAATATATCAAGCACTGTTACAGATAGCGACATGCAACCTGTGCAATATCGAAGCTATAAGACATGAGATGTGACTAACTAATGTGATGACCATATATGGTCATGTGACTACATCAAATATGCATAAATGTAATAACTCAAGCACAGTTACAGACAGGAACATGCAACCAGTGCAATATTGAAGTGATGGTACATGAAATTTTACTAACAAACAAGATGACCATATATGGTCATGTGACCTCATTGAATATGCTTAAATGTAATATATCAAGCACTGTAAGATTTAGGGACATGCAACCTGTGCAATATCGAAGGTATGGGTCAAGAGATGGGACTAACTAATGTGATGACCATTTATGGTCATGTGACTTCATCAAATATGCATAATTGAATTATCTCAAGCACTGTTACAGTTAGAAACATGCAACCTGTGCAATATCGAAGCTGTGAGACAAGAGATGTGACCAACTAATGTGATGACCATATATGGTCATGTAACTTCATCAAATATGCATACATGTAATAACTCAAGCACTGTTACAGACATGAACATGCAACCTGAGCAAAATCGAAGCTATGGGACATGAGATGTGAGTAACTAATGAAATGACCATATATGGTCATGTGACGTCATTAAATATGCATAATTGTAATATCTCAAGCAGAATCACAGATAGAGACATGCAACCTATGCAATATCGAAGCTATGATACAAGAGATGTGACTAGCTAATGTGATGACCATATATGGTCATGTAACTTCATCAAATATGAATAAATGTAGTAACTCAAGCACTGTTACAGATAGGAACATGCAACCAGTGCAATATTGAAGCTATTGCACAACAGACGTCACTAACATATCCGATGACCATATATGGTCATGTGACCTCATCAAATAAGCATAAATGTAATAACTCAAGCACTATTACAGACGGGAACATGCAACCTGTGCAATATCGAATCTATGGAACAAGAGATGTGACTAACTAATGTGATGACCATATATGGTCATGTGACCTCATCAAATATGCATAAATGTCATATTTGAAACACAGTAACAGATAGAAACACACAACCTGTGCAATATCGAAGCTATGAGACAAGATATGTGACTAACACATCTGATGCCCATACACGGTCATGTGACATCATTAAATATGCATAAATGTAATAACTCAAGCACTGTTACAGACGGGAACATGTAACCTGTGCAATATCGAATCTATGGAACAAGAGATGTGACTAACTAATGTGATGACCACATATGGTCATGTGACCTCATCAAATATGCATAAAAATTGCAATATCTCAAGGGTCACGTGACTTTTTTTTTTAGAATTTTTTTAAATTTTGTTTTGCATCTCATTTGCATAATTTTCGACAAATCAACTAACCCTGAATAACTTTGAAAGATCATATGACATAGTATTTAATTCCAAAATATTGAGTCCAGGCGATAAACCGTTTTTTATAAGAAGATTTTAGAATGTTTTTCCATATTTTTTTGTTCTTTTACATGGTCACGTGACCTCATTTTTTAGACATAATTGCAATATCTCAAGCACTGTTACAGATAGGAACATGCAACCAGTGCAATATTGAAGTGATGGTACATGAAATTCTACTAACAAACAAGATGACCATATATGGTCATGTGATCTCATTAAATATGCATAAATGTAATATATCAAGCACTGTTACAGATAGGGACATGCAACCTGTGCAATATCGAAGCTATAAGACACGAGATGTGACTAACTAATGTGATGACCATATATGGTCATGTGACTTCATCAAATATGCATAAATGTAATAACTCAAGCACAGTTACAGATGAGAACATGCAACCAGTGCAATATTGAAGTGATGGTACATGAAATTTTACTAACAAACAAGATGACTATATATGGTCATGTGACCTCATTGAATATGCATAAATGTAATATGTCAAGCACTGCAAGAGTTAGTTACATGCAACCTGTGCAATATCGGAGGTATGGGTCAAGAGATGTGACTAACTAATGTGATGACCATATATGGTCATGTGACTTCATTAAATATGCATAATTGAATTATCTCAAGCACTGTTACAGATAGAAACATGCAACCTGTGCAAAATCGAAGCTATGGGATATGAGATGTGAGTAACTAATGTGATGACCGTATATGGTCATGTGCCGTCA